>NC_069504.1:989789211-990066711 GCF_027579735.1 Bombina bombina
AAGTGATCTTCGTAAAATGATACAAAACTATAAAGACACAGTTCAAGATAATGTTACATGTCACAGATAAGAGCCAAAACCACTGTTTTCATTCATCCCATTAAGGGTCATTGAGTTGAGCAAGAATATCCATTTGCTTTCTTGTTGTAATAAGACACGTTCAATGTTACCCCCTCGTATGTCTGTTTTTCTGACTTGTAAAACTGACATTCTGACATCTGGTTTCGCTTTGTGGTATTTAAGAAAATGTCTAGCTACTGGTGTAAGGGTTTTTACCCTTCTTAATGTCTTCCAGACTGTTTTTTGATGTTGTTCAAATGTTCACCCAAATGGGTATGTAGTTCCCTTGTTGTTATTCCAACGTAGATTTTTGGACAATTACATTGCAGGCAGTATATCACAGTCTTTGTTCTGCAGTTGGCATAATCTATAAGCTTCTTATTTATCCCTTCTGGGAATGTTCTGATTTCCCTCATATTAAACATGTATTTGCAAAAGGTGCATGAACCACAGCTGTAGGTGCCAGTAGTGGACTGTTGTCTCTTTTTCATTACAAAATGGCTCCTGAATAATTTGTTACTAAGAGTCGGTGCCATTCTCCAACTCGCTGACACACGTACGTTCACCCACAGTTTCCTTTAGGTCATCATCTGCTCTCAAAATATCAGAGTGTTTGTTCAAAATATTTGTGATTTCATTATGTTTCTCATTATAAGTGGTCACAAATCTAACCCTCTTATCAGTATTGTTAATTTTGATTTTGGGTTTCAAAAGACTCAATCTATCTGTGTGTAATGCACAATGATATGCCTTTTTGATGACTTTACAGGTATATCCTCTTGATTTCAACCTCTACTTCAGTTCTTTTGATCTTATAAAGAAGGTTTGTGAATCCGAGCAGTTCCTCCTAAGTCGAAGGAATTCCCCAACTGGGATTGCTTTCTTGGTAGGCCATGAGTGGCAGCTATTGAATTCCAATATTGAATTGGTTGCCGTAGGTTTTCTAAATAAGTCTGTATTTAGTTGACCAGTCTTATCCTTGTAGATCCTCACATCAAGAAACTCAACTGTTTCATTACTTATATAATAAGTTAATCTTAGATTCAGGTCATTATCATTAAGTTTTTCAATAATCTCTTTAAACAGATTTGCTTCACCTTTCCACAAATTTAGAAGGTCATCTATATACCTTACCCAGAGTAAGATATTGTCCGTATATTCTGTATAGGTATCCCCAAAGACAGTCTCCCTCTCCCACCAGCCCAGATAGATGTTAGCATAGTTGGGAGCACATGAGGAACCTATGGTGGTTCCTTGTATTTGTATATAGAAACGATAATTAAATACGAAGAAAATTGTGTTCTAGGACAATTTCAGTAACTTCAGAATAAATCTGTTTCTGTCCTGTCTGTCATTAGCTTCCATATTTAAGAAATATTGTACCGCTAGGCAGCCTTTCTCATGTTTGATGGATGTATAGAGTAAATCTTCATCACACGTAATTAGAAGTGTGTCATTATCTACTATTATGCCTTCTATTTTAGATAAAACATCCATGGTATCCCTCACATAGGAGGGTAAGGTGATAACAATATTTCTAAGGCACATATCCAAAAACTGACTCGCAGGTTCATTTAGGCTGTCTATACTGGAAACTATCGGTCTACCGGTGGTCTATCTTTGTTTTTGTGTATTTTAGGGAGCAGCTAAAAGGTGGAAATTTTAGGTCATGTAATTTTGCATTCCCTATCAAAGTTTGGTATTTGGAGAGGAAACCCTCAATTGGGTTAGAAAAAAGCAGTTTATAGCAGTGCTTATCATTAAGTTGTCTCATCGCTTCCTTGACGTATAATTTCTTGTCCCAGATTACAATATTGCCGCCCTTATCCGAAGGCTTTATGACGACATCCTCCCACCCTTGTATTTCTTGTAGTGCTGTACTTTCTTTTTTCGTAAGGTTTTTGGCACAAGTATCATCAATTTTTAAAAGTTCTTTGGTGACCACTTTTAAGAAAGCCTCTATCATGGAGTATTTGTTTAATGGTGGCATACATTTTGATTTTTTACATAACTTATTGTCAAGATTGCCAGAACTGTCAGATATTGTGTCTAGACTCTATTTCATTTTCATTCAATAAGTCAATGAGAGTCACTAGTGTCTGTGAGTCAGTATAGTCAGTATCTTCATGTTTAGTATACATCTTTTTCAGTGTTAATTTATGACAAAACAAGTTTAGGTCTTTAATCTATATAAATTTGTCATTGTGGGCGAAAAGGAGAGACCTCTAGATAGAACTTGGATATGGGTACTAGTCAGGACTTTATTAGATAAATTAATTATCTGAACATCACTCTTTTCCTGTGTTACCAACATAGTCTTCTCGACCAATCCTCCCACCTCCGGTGTTGGTTGTCTTGTCTGTAACCCCATCTCGTTCTGTCTCGTAGGGCCCTTCCTCCTCCCCCCCCTCCTTGTCTCCCTCTTGTTTGTAGTAGATTGGTTGCCTCTCTCTAAAAAAGATGTTGAAGTATGTTGCTGAGTCTCACTTGTTGTCTGAGTATCGCTATCATTATCTTCTACAGGGGAAGAGTCGTTATCTGACAACGTGCTAGTTTTTCAGGACAGTAGTATATTAGGCTGTCTCCTTCTAGGCAATCTATCGTCCCACATGAAGATTCTACCTTTCTCGAAATCTTTAAGATCCCTTTTGATCTTAGCACACTTTGTCTGTATAATCTCAGATTCTTTTTTATCCAGTTCCTGTCTAAGTTTTTGGTAGGCAGTTTTAAATTGATCTAAGGATTCAAATTTATGTAATTTTGAATTCCATTCATTTATTTGTTGATCAAGTTCGACCATAACCTCGTTCTCATAATTTGAGAGGATAGCTACTAACACTTCAGAACAGTTGATAAGAGCTTGTTCCCAACTATCCTTATATGTGTCTATGCAAAAGAGGGAAAAATTCTTACTCTCAAACCCCTCGGAACAATATGTTTAGCCAAATATTTATCATATGTGCTCTTGTTCCAAAAGAATCTAGTATGTTTACGTAAGAGGTTACCTAGGTTCTCTAGGCCTTTTTCCCAGTCATTCAGTTCGTCCTGATTAAGATTCAGTGTGTCTCCAAAAGAGGCAAAGGTTTTATCAATGTCAGATGCTCGTTTATCCTGTCTTTTACGAAAATTGTCTGATAAGCAGAAATGTGAATTTCACACAAGAATACTGTTATAAACAGTTAATTGTCAAGATAAGTAAGGATGTGTGTGAAAAAAAGTATGTTCATATATCCAATATAATCCCCATAGTAGAAAATGGGGAGGGTGCTCAGTGTAGGGATTATATATGCAAAAATATATATTGTAAAGAAAAGATACACCATAAAGAGCACTCACTTAAACTACTGATCTAGAGTAAAGGAAACAATGACACACAGTACAAAATGGAAAATAAAATGTAACCTTTATTAGTTAGATAAATAAAAGAAGGGGGGGAGTTACCCTTCGGTTATAAGATAAAATAGAAAAAGAAGAAGACAGTGTATAACGTTACCTATATAAAAAAATACATGAATAGAATACCCCAATATATATGTGTATAGGTGGGCTGGGTCAGAATAGTATCTGTATAAAGAACTGTAAAGTCGAAGGGACACAATCCCCAGTACAACTGCAATATACTATTCCCAGTCCCCACAGTACCATATGATCTGTATAATCAATTTAAAAAGATAAATGTGGAACATATCTCACACATTTATAAGGAGTATTAGTACAATAGGGTGAGGAGCACCCCAAATATAAATATGTAGAGGGACTAGGCAAAACAATTATATATATCAGTATTTGGCGCTAATTTATATCAGTATATAGCGCTAATCTAGAAGTAGGGACACAGTCCCTCCAAATCAAATGTAATGGTATCACTAAGTACCTGAGGAACATATACTATAAGGTATGGGGCAAATGCTAAGTCGTTGTGGAACAATTTTCACACAACTGACCATAAGCTAGTAATCATTAGTAAAATTACCCATTTAAAATAATAGTATGTGGTAAAATAGAGGGGAAACAAACCTCAGTACGATAGTGATACTCAAACTCCGAGTCCCCACAGTATCAAACAATTATGTGATCATATAGGCTAAGTATATGTGGAACATATTTCACACATATACTAAAAGTAACGTTTATACACAGAGTAATGTTGCCTTAATGCGCATTTTGCCTCAGCTTTTTCATAAGGTGGACCCAGTAGTCTCCGGACCTACCCTTAAAAATACTAGATTGACCAATCAGAAGGCTGTGTGATTTACATGCCTACCCCTGAACCTATCAGAGCATAGACAGTCACTATTGGACAGGATAAAGCATGTGGCGATATTTTGTCAGTATAGTCACTGAATTGGTTATGTATAGATATACCCCCCACCTATACACATATATTGGGGTAATGTATTCAGGTATTTTTGATATAGGTAACGTTATACACTGTCTTCTTCTTTTCTATTTTATCTTTTAACCAAAGGGTAATTCCCCCCCTTCTTTTATTTATCTAACTAATAAAGGTTACATTTTATTTTCCATTTTGTACTGTGTGTCGTTGTTTCCTTTACTCTAGATCAGTAGTTTAAGCGAGTGCTCTTTATAGTGTATCTTTTCTTTTCAATATATTTTTTGCACAAAGAATTAAAAATAGCATACTATACAGGGACATTTTGAGGGCATGGTGGCTAGTTCTTAAATTTCTAGGCAGACAATCCCCTTCCACCAGATACATTCCTTTTGTGGGGAATAAAGACTTCCCAGAGGGAAGTGACTCAGCTCCTTTCTGGGTGTGGAATTCCTCTGGTGTGGACTCGATAGGTGTATTATTGGACCCATTGTCACGCACGGTCAGGGCGTTTCAGGATCTAAAAAGCAAGTATAACATCCCTAACTCACACTTCTATGCCTACTTGCAAAGTAGACACTATGAGGTCTATTTAACAACGGTCTTGCGGACCTGATCCGACAGTGCGGATCAGGTCCGCAAGACCTTGCTGAATGCGGAGAGCAATACGCTCTCCGTATTCCGCATTTCACCAGCAGCTCACAAGAGCCACCAGCAGGGAGGTGTCAATCAACCCGATCGTACTCGATCGTGTTGAATTGTGGCGATTCCTATCGGCCTGCTCAGAGCAGGCGGACAGGGTTATCGAGCAGCGGTCTTTAGACCGCTGCTTCATAACTGCTGTTTCTGGTGAGTCTGAAGACTCCAGAAGAGTCTGAAGGAGCTCGATAAATGGGCCTCTATATATCTACTCTAATTATCCAAAATACCAACTTCTGGGACCTCTCCCCCTTTGCAACTACACACACAGCCTATAAATTAGGTTGTTTCTCCATCTCCCTTACCAACAATTACTTTCACAAACATCTAGGGAGGCTCTGGGAAACACCTTGAATAAACTCCAGAATGAGGGTATAGAAGACATTTCATTAGACGACATTAAAGCCAGCTTGGTAAAAACTAAAATGGCTAGCTTAGCAGTCCCCCTGAGGGAGACACAGACTAGGATATTGAATGGAGATTACATTACCCCAGCCCGTCTGGTTCACTGGAACCCGATGAGTCTAAATAGATGTATTAAATGCTATTCGTCTACACCCACTCTCGGTCATTATTTTTTGGACTGTCCTTACATTAACCACTTTTGGCAAAGACTCCAATATTGGATTAAGACTACTTTTCGACTTACTATTACCTTTGACTTGAATTTTTTTTATCTCTTTACCTGGGATAGTCATAGTGGATACAGCAAAATGCATAATATACTTACCTTGTGTACATTACTTGCCCACTAATGTATTCTTGCTCTGTGGAAACCCTCCTCCATAACTCAGTTTAAACATAGGCTCCTTAGGCAACTTTTCATTGAACAATTAGACACCAAATTGGACATGCAAAGAAAATTGTGCATATTCCTTAAAAATGGCAAACCTATATTACCACCCTTCCACTCTCACTTCAGTATCAGATATTAAAACCCTTCCTACACCATGAATTACTCTTAGAAGCTTCCCTTAAAGAGGGTTGGAATTTGTGACGGTTGGGATGGCTTGCATCGTGCTAGCTTCGAGGAGATTCTGATTGAGGGCTAAAGTCATAAATAGCTGATTCTCTTTCCTGTTATTTGGTTAAAATAGTTTTACAATTGCTATAAATCTTTGTTCAAATGTTTCATTTGAGGAGTCAGAAAAAGTGAAAATTGTTTTGTGGAATTAGGTACTCAAGTCCTGAAGTTATAATGTCTGTGTGACGGTGAGGGGAGGTGTGTGGAACTCAGTATGCAGGAACAGAGACACAGAACAAAGAAAGTCTTTTCTTGAGAATACTTTACTGAAGTAAAATTATAGACAACAATATTCTGGAGTTGGGGAAAAGGAAAAAGAAAACTCAAAATATAATAGGCATAAGTCTCTCAACAAGCACAGACTACTCAGTGTTGGTGAGGGTTTGGCTTTCAGGATAAAGATAAGCATATACAGGGATCACAGCAGAAATGTTTAGTTTCAAGAACAAGGTGAGCATATGTGGGTATCAAAGTAAGTATGCTTGGTTTCAAGAGCAAGGTGAGCATACGAGGGTATCAAGGTAAGTATGCTTGGTTTCAAGAGCAAGGTGAGCATACGTGGGTATCAAGGTAAGTATGGTCGGTTTCAAGAGCAAGGTGAGCATACGTGGGTATCAAGGTAAGTATGCTTCATTTCAAGAGGGCCTGGGCAGTGTACATTGTAACAATAGCATATGTTCACATTTTCAAAGTGAACATTTTATAAGTGAGGCATTAGCAATAGAATTATACAAGAACTGCACTCATTAGCTACTCAGCACAATGCTGCTTATTAAGACAACATGCTGCCTATTGACATCTGCTGAAGAATTGCACACTACATCAAGCTAACCCTATTCTCTCTCCTCTGCTTTCAGGTACGTGAATAGAGACTCTGTCAATCTGCAAACTATTCACTGCTCTCTGGTGTTTTTTACTCTACTGTAACTCTCTTCTGGTACGTGAATAGAGACCCTGTCAATCTGCAAACTATTCACTGCTCTCTGGTGTTTTTTACTCCCCTGTAACTCTCTTCTGGTACGTGAATAGAGACCCTGTCAATCTGAAAACTATTCACTGCTCTCTGGTGTTTTTTACTCTCCTGTAACTCTCTTCTGGTACATGAATAGAGACCCTGTCAATCTGCAAACTATTCACTGCTCTCTGGTGATTTTACTCTCCTGTAACTCTCTTCTGTAATGTGAATAGAGACCCTGTCAATCTGCAAACTATTCACTGCTCTCTGGTGTTTTTTACTGTCCTGTAACTCTCTTCTGGTACGTGAATAGAGACCCTGTCAATCTGCAAACTATTCACTGCTCTCTGGTGTTTTTTACTCTCCTGTAACTCTTTTCTGGTACGTGAATATTTACATAGAGCAAATGATTTTAGTTTGTTAATTTAGTCCTACATCTGTTGTACTGTTATCCAATGTCTTATTTCTAATGTTCAGTTACTTGCCATGTGATGTTCAATCCTTATCAATACTTGCTATTATTCTAAAATGTATAGCTGTCTTTTTCCATAGTTTTAACCTCCCCCAAATGTTATTGTCTGTTTACTTAAAGGGACAATAAAGTAAAAAAAAATCTTTCATGATTTAAATAGGGCATGTAATTTTAAACAACTTTTCAATTTACTTTTATTACCAATTTTGCTTTGTTCTCTTGGTATTCTTAGTTGAAAGCTAAATCTAGGAGGTTAATGTGCTAATTTCTTAGACCTTGAAGACTGCCTCTAATTTGAAAGCATTTTGACAGTTTTTCACCACTAGAAGGCGTTAGTTCATGTGTTTCATATAGATAACATTGATCTCAGGCACGTGAAGCTCCTAGGAGCCAGCACTGATTGGCTAAAAATGCAAGTCTGTCAAAAGAACTGAAATAAGGGGGCAGTTTGCAGAGGCATAGATACAAGGTAATCACAGAAGTAAAAAGTATATTATTCTAACTGTGTTGGTTATGCAAAATTGGGGAATGGGTAATAAAGGGATTATCTACCTTTTTAAACAACAACAATTCTGGTGTTTACTGTCCCTTTAACATCTCACCCTGACCAGACCAGAATCTAACTTTCCAATTGGCCTTTCCAATTGTCTTTGATTAGCAATCAACTAAATTTAGTGGACTCAGCTGACTGCCCTCCCTGCATATATTTCACACTAGTTTGGGATGTGCATTGCACAGGGGTGCATTGCCTGGGCAGTGTACATTGTAACAATAGCATATGTTCACATTTTCAAAGTGAACATTTTATGTGAGACATTAGTAATAGAATTATACAAGAATTAAGTGAACATTTTATAAGTGAGGCATTAGCAATAGAATTATACAAGAATTAAGTGAACATTTTATACGTGAGGCATTAGCAATAGAATTAAACAAGAATTGGACAAGGATTGGGCAAGGGGCAAGAAAAAGGCAGGTACTTTTGTAATATTATGTTTTATATACCTTACTGTTTTCTTATGCAATTGCATCTGTAATACTGTGCCTTATGTGTTTAACTGGTTCCCTCTTTTGTAAAAATGCCTAATATCTTCTTATTGCTTTTTGCTGCCTTTTGTCTCTATAACAAACTACATTATTCAATTACTCCTTCTCCCTCTCCACCTGCACTGTTCATTAGCCCATCTCTCTTAAACTCACCTTACTTTTGTACTCATAAACTTTACCTATTACTAAACACTCTCTCTCCCCCCTGCACCTTGTCTCAAAAGCAGTATCATTACTGCAAATCTGTATCTCATCTCATGTCACTCTCCCTCTTGCTTTTACTAACTGCTGGTGACATCTCCCGCACATCCATGTATACCATCCCACAGACTCAAAAAACAAAACTCTGACAACCTTACTCACATTCCTTTTGCATCAAAAGCCACTACCCCTTTCACTTGTGCACTCTGGAACTCTCGCTCTGTTTGCAACAAACTCATTTCTATACATGACCTCTTTATCTCCCACTCCCTCAACCTGGCCCTAACAGAAACCTGGCTCTCTCCCCTAGACACAGCATCCACTGCGGCTCTGTCACATGGGGGTCTCCACTTCAGCCACACTCCTAGGTCTGGTAATAGACAAGGAGGTGGTGTAGGCATTTTACTTTCCTCTCATTGTACCTTTCAACAAATACATCCCATCTCTTCCCTCACATTTTCCTCATTCGAAACCCACATGATTCGCTTATTCTCTCCACTTTCTATACGTGTTGCAGTCATATACCGTCCTCCTGACTCCTCAACTCAATTTCTAGATCACTTGGCTGCCTGGCTACCTTATTTCCTTTCCTCAGACAACCCTGCCCTCATTCTTGGTGACTTCAACATCCCTCATGACAACCCCACTGCCTCCTCTGCAAAACAACTTCTGCAACTCACTTCCTCTTTCGGTTTGTCACAATGGACTGATTCTCCCACTCACAAAGATGGTCACTCCCTTGACCTGATCTTTAGCTATCAATGCACTCTCTCAAACTTCACAAACTCCCCCTTTCCTCTTTCTGACCACCATCTCCTTACTTGCAACATATAATCCCTCCCTACAACTCTCCCTCCTTCTGCTCCTCACACCAAACTTCACAGAAGCATTATGTCATTAGATCAACAACAGCTTTCTAATTCCCTCAAACGTCTCCTCTCATCCTTCTCCTCCTTTTCCTGCCCTGACCAATCTATCTGCCACTATAATTCCACCCTTACATCTGTCCTTGACAATCTCGCCCCTCTTACCATAGCTCGGAAATCAAACACTCATCCTCAGCCCTGGCATTCTCCTCTGACACGATACCTACGCAGATGTTCCCGTACTGCTGAGCGGCACTGGAGAAAATCTAGGAGTTCAGGAGCTGATTTTCAACATTACAAATTTACCTTGAACTCCTACTACTCTGCCCTTAATTTCCATAAGCAACACTACTTCTCTACTCTTATCTCTCATCTTTCTTGAAACCCCAAATGTTTGTTCTCCACTTTCAATACTCTTCTCCGCTCTCCCCCTCCTCCTAATACAAATTCTCTGTCAGCTCAAGACTTTGCCAACCACTTCAATAACAAAATCGACTCCATCAGAAATGAAATCAGCTCTCAATATAATTCCATTCTCTCACCCCCTCAAATGCTCTCAATCAACCACAACCCACATAACCTTAAACTTAGCTCATTCTCCCCTGTTACTGAAGAAGAAGTTTCAGCACTTATACTGTGCTCTCACCTCACTACCTGTCCCCTTGATCCTATCCCCTCACAGCTACTCCCCTCCCTCTCTGCCACCCTTACCCCTATACTCACACACACTTTCAACCTCTCCCTCAGCACCGGTATATTTCCCTCATCGCTGAAACATGCACTGGTCACACCTATCCTCAAAAAACCTTCCCTTGATCCTACCTCCCCATCCAACTACCGCCCTATTTCCCTCCTCCCTCTTGCATCAAAGCTTCTCAAAAAACTAGCTTATGCATGCCCATTTTCTTACAATAAACTCCCTCCTTGACCCATTGCAATCTGGATTTCGTCCCCATCACTCCACAGAGACAGCAATTGTTAAGGTTATCAACGACTTACTTACAGCAAAATCAAAAGGCCACTTCTCTCTGCTTATCCTCCTTGATCTGTCCTATATGAGAAAATAAATGTATTATTTGTTTAATTTAGTTTTTAAATTGACATGAAACCCAATTGTGTTCATGATTCATACAGTACATGTGATTTTTTTTTTTTTTTAAATGTACTTCTATTATCCAATTTTCTTAATTCCCTTGGTATCTTTAGTTGAAAAGAATACTTAGGTCAGCTCAGAAGAAGCAATGCACTACTGGGAGCTAGTTGCTCAATGGTGGCTGCACATATATACCTGTTTTTATTGGTTCATCAGACCTGCTCGCTAGCATCCAGTAGTGCATATCTGCTCTTCCAACAAATGATACAAATAGAATAAAGCTAATATGATAATAGAAGTAAATTGGAAAGTAGTTTAAAATCACATGCTCTATCTGAATCATAAAAGAAAAATTTGGGGTTTCACGTCCCTTTAAATCCTCCATATACACATGTACTTCTCTATGAGACTCTTTCTTAATTCCTCAAAATGTTTAATTTGTGAAGTACAGTAAGGTTTTTAAAGAGACGTATAAACCAATTTTTTTCATGATTTAGATAGAGCATATCATTTTAAAAATGTTTCCAATTTATCATTATTAACAAATGGGCTTTGTCTTCACTGTATTCTTTGTTGAAGAGCATACCTAAATATACCATATTGGTAGATAGTGTGCATGTATCCGGAACAAAACATGGAAGCAAATGCTGCTGCCATCTAGCGCTCTTACAGATATGTTTATGGCAGTGTGGTGAGACTTGCTCATGTTCAGACAACATACCTTGACGCAGAATCTTGTTACCCATTATTGATGTATTAATGGCAGCACTTATACTGGCTCTGATTGGCCGGAATGCATTGCTTCTTTAGAGCTGACTTTAAATAGATGTTTAACCCCTTTTCAAGGATTAAACACTTTATTATAGGTAATAAAAACAAATGTCTGATACATTAAAGTATTTTCTTATTACAGATTCCCTTAATAGTGGCTAATCAGGGCTAAATCAAATGAGTTTATCCACTGCTCTAAGCAGTCAATTACTATTATGTAGCTGTTTTAGACAATCTGCAAAATTTAAAGACATCTAGCTTGCAGAATAGTTTTTTTTGGCCTCTAGGGACCGTGGAACAAAATGTCGCTTTAAGAATTGTTGGACATTAATCTGTTGACATCCACATATATGAGATATAGACCCAGTCTCAAAATCATAACATTTGAAGCTGAGCCCTGAATCACTTGCAGAAATTAATGTTTAGATATGTTTAATTCTTATGTTGAAAAGTTTTAATAAAGAAGATTCATCATAACATTCCTGTTTGTATTTCTGAAGGGAGCTGAGAATTACATAGTTAAACTATCCTTGGCAGCCACAGAGCGCTTCTGGTCCAGAGTGAAAAACTGCCACGTTAGGGCCCGATTACGAGTGGAGCGTTGACTGTTGTGCTTGAGCAATATCAGGTTTATTGTAGGTGTTTGCATGCATCGGAGATATTGCACATATTACAAGTTACCAGTAAACACGTTCGTTCGAGCGTAATTGAATTTATTGCACGTCGGGTTAGAGTGACTTTGGAGCTCTGGTTAACTGTTACACTCAAATAAAAAGTTACGCAAAACATAAAAAATACATTAAAAAGTACAATTCCATTACAATTGCATTAAAAAGTTATAAAACCTCAAAGATAGGTGTTAGGGAAAAAAGAAGGCTAAGGGCTTTAACATAGAGATACATACATATACATGTCTAAATATGTATATGTATGCATTTATATATGTTTATATGTGTGTACAGATGTATTTATGTAATTTATATTTTTCTATGTGTATCTATGTATTTACAGACATATGCACATATAAACACATGAATACATATGTACACATTTATAGCCATATATACAAGTAGATGAAAACATGTAAAATCATATTTATGCAATATTCATATTTAATGAAGTGTTTAACTATGTATTTACTGCAAATATTTCACATTCCAATGTTCTTCCCATAGTGGAATATGTTCTAAGTATTTTTTCCTATATATATCTGTATATATCTATACCTATACATAATCATCTATATATATTGGTATAATATATATATTTCACACACAAAAACATCATCTATATGTAGAAATATGTATGTATGAATTAAGAGAACATATTCTGCTATGTGAAGAACATTGGAATGTGAAATATTCATATTTTCATGTCAGGTTCATGAGAAAAAGCTCCATTGACTTCTATGGGGGCATACATTAATCCAATCACAATATTCTAACTTCGGCTTTTTGTGCGCATCAGCTTAGCGCGCAAGCAACATTTTTTTACTTTCAACTTGTAATACATGCATGCAAAAAGCCGAAGTAGAGCGTAGTTAGCGCAGGAGCGGGAGCTATAAATAGCTCTTCACTCGTAATCTAGCAGTACACCGTGGTATAAGCACATGGCATTGCAGGGTCACTAATGTTAAAGTTACATGCTCTGACATATTACAGCATTATATTTTTCCACTATAATGGCATTTAAAGCTCTAATAAAACATGAGTTGTTATCTAGCATATCTGATATATAATTCACTATTTATACCTTTTGAGTTTTGGGGAATTAGTACAGATTCACTGACAAATACAAGCTTATATAAAGAGGCCTATTTATCAAGCCGTCAGCTATGCTGCATTCGCAGGCACCAATACTCTCGCCTGACATCGCCTATCATCGCGGCCGTGGACCTGAATACGCTCTCCAAATTTAACAAAAAAGCTGTCAAAAAGCCGTGCACCATGTACGGGGCGATGAGCAGCGGAATGTTGTTAACTGACAGTCATCAATCGCTGCTATTCGGCTTTTAACAGCTTTATTGTATACTGTCACTAAACACCACCACTATACTAAACTGTTTAACCCCTATCCCGCCGCTTCACAACCCCGCCGCAACTAAATAAAGTTATTAACCCCTAAACCGCCGCTCCCGGATCCCACCGCAACTCTAATAAACTTATTAACCCCTATTCCGCCGCTCCTGGACCCCTCCGCCACCTACATTATGTTCTTAACCCCTAATCTTCCGCCCCCTACACCGCCGCCACCTACATTATATTCTTAACCCCTAATCTGCCGCCCCCTACACCGCCGCCACATACATTATGTTATTAACCCCTATCCCGCCGCTCACGGAGCCCACCGCAACTCTAATAAAGTTATTAACCCCTAAACCGCCAGCCCCCCCACATCGCCATAAAGTAAATTAAGCTATTAACCCCTAAACCTAACAACCCGCTAACTTTATATTAAATATTAACTCATCCCTATTTTATAATAAATTTAAACTTACCTTTAGATTTAAATTAAACTATTAATTAATCTACCCTAACTATTATACTAAAATTACATTAAACTATTAATTAATCTACCCTTACTGTTATACTAAAATTACATTAAACTATATTAAACTAATAATAAATCTACCCTAACTATTATACTAAATTACATTAAACTATATTAAACTAATAATTAATCTACCCTAACTGTTAGACTAAATTACATTAAACTATATTAAACTAATAATTAATCTTCCCTAACTGTTAGACTAAATTACATTAAACTACAAATTAAATTAACTATATTATATATTTAAACACCTAACCCTGCTCAAATAATTTAAATCTACACTAAAAAATTACAAAGTTACAAAAAACTAACAACTAAGTTACCAAAAATAACAAGCACTAAGTTACAAAAAAAAAAAATAACACTAAGTTACACAAAATAAAAAATAAATGATCAACGATTTAAGCTAATTACACCTAATCTAAGAGCCCTATGAAAATAAAAAAGCCCCCCCAAATAAAAAAAACCCTAGCCTACAATAAACTACAAATAGCCCTTAAAAGGGCTCTTTTACCTGTAAATAAAAAATACAAACAACCCCCCAACAGTAAAACCCACCACCCACACAACCAACCCCCCCAAATAAAAACCTAACTAAAAAAAACTAAGCTCCCCATTGCCCTGAAAAGGACTTTTGGATGGGCATTGCCCTTAAATGGGCATTTGACTCTATTGCAGCCCAAAGCCCTAATCTAAAAATAAAACCCACCCAATAAACCCTTAAAAAATCCTAACACTAAACCCTGAAGATTCACTTACTGTTTTGAAGATCCGACATCCGTCCTCCAAGAAGCTGGGAGAAGTCCTCATCAAAGCCGTGAGAAGTCTTCATCCAAGCGGCCAAATTCTTCATCCAAGCCCGCAGATGTCTTCACTCAGACGGCATCTTCTATCTTCATCCATCCGGTGAGGAGTGGGTCCATCTTCAAGAAATCCGGCGCGGAGCATCCTCTTCTTCCGACGACTCCCGACGAATGAAGGTTCCTTTAAGTGACGCCATCCAAGATGGCGTCCCTTAGATTCCGATTGGCTGATAGAATTCTATCAGCCAATCGGAATTAAAGATGAAAAAATCCTGTTGGCTAATGCAATCAGCCAATAGGATTGAACTTCAATCCTATTGGCTGATCCAATCAGCCAATAGGTTTGAACTTCAATCCTATTGGCTGATCCAATCAGCCAATAGGATTGAGCTCGCATTCTATTGGCTGATTGGATCAGTCAATAGGATGAAAGCTCAATCCTATTGGCTGATTGCAGCAGCCAATAAGATTTTTTCAACCTTAATTCCGATTGGCTGATAAAATTCAATCAGCCAATCGCAATCTAAGGGACGCCATCTTGAATGACGTAACTTAAAGGAACCTTCATTCGTCGGGAGTCGTTGGAGGAGAGGATGCTCCGCGCTGGATGTCTTGAAGATGGACCCGCTCCTCGCCGGATGGATGAAGACTTCTTCCGGCTTTGATGAGGACTTCTCCCGGCTTCTTGGAGGATGGATGTTGGATCTTCAAAACTGTAAGTGAATCTTCAGGGGTTAGTGTTAGTATTTTTTAAGGGTGTATTGGGTGGGTTTTATTTTTAGATTAGGGTTTTGGGCAGCAATAGAGCTAAATGCCCTTTTAAGGGCAATGCCCATCCAAATACCCTTTTCAGGGCAATGGGGAGCTTAGGTCTTTTTAGTTATGTTCTTATTTGGGGGGGTTGGTTGTGTGGGTGGTGGGTTTTACTGTTTGGGGGTTGTTTGTATGTTTTATTTACAGGTAAAAGAGCTGATTTCTTTGGGGCAATGTCCCGCAAAAAAGCCCTTTGAAGGGCTATGTGTAGTTTATTGTAGGCTAGGGTTTTTTTTATTTTTTGGGGGGGGCTTTTTATTTTCATAGGGCTCTTAGATTAGGTGTAATTAGTTTAAATCTTTGATAATTTATTTTTTATTTTGTGTAACTTAGTGTTGTTTTTTTTGTAACTTAGTGTTTGTTATTTTGTGTAACTTGGTTGTTAGTTTTTTCTAATTTAGTAATTTCTTAGTGTAGATTTAAATTATTTGAGTAGGGTTAGGTGTTTAAATATATAATATAGTTAATTTAATTTGTAGTTTAAATGTAATTTAGTCTAACAGGGTAGATTAATTATTAGTTTTATATAGTTTAATGTAATTTAGTATAATAGTTATGGTAGATTAATTAATAGTTTAATATAGTTTAATGTAATTTAGTATAATAGTTAGGGTAGATTAATTAATAGTTTAATATAGTTTAATGTAATTTTAGTATAATATTTAGGGTAGGTTAATTAATAGTTTAATATAGTTTAATTTAAATCTAAAGGTAAGTTTAAATTTATTATAAGATAGGGATGAGTTAATATTTAATATAAAGTTAGCGGTTTGTTAGGTTTAGGGGTTAATAGTTTAATTTAGTTTATGGCAATGTGGGGGGCTGGCGGTTTAGGGGTTAATAGGTTTAGTAAGCGGTAGTGATGTGGGAGGCCAGGGGTTTAGGGGTTAATACCTTTAGTTAATTGCGGCAGGGTCCGGGGGCGGCGGGTTAATAACTTTTATTTAGGTTGCGGCGGTGTAGGGGACGGCAGATTAGGGGTTAATAAGTATATTGTAGGTGGCGGCAGTGTCGGGCGGCAGAATAGGGGTTAATAAGTATAATGTAGGTGGCGGCGGTGTTGGGGCAGCAGATTAGGGGTTAATAAGTATAATGTAGGTTTCGGCGGTGTAGGGGGTGGCAGATTAAGGGTGTTTAGACTCGGGGTATATGCTAGGGTGCTAGGTGTAAACGTAACTTTTATTCTCCCATAGGAATCAATGGGATATCGGGCAGCAGCGAACATAAGCTTTCACTGCTTTCAGACTCCCATTGATTCCTATGGCATCCGCCGCCTCCAGGGCCTTAATAGTGGCGAGCGTACCTGATATTTGATAACTAGCAAAAGTAGTCAGATAGTGCCGAATTTGCATTTGGAACATCTGTAGTGATGTAAGCATCGATCTGTGTCGGATTGAGACCGGCAGATCATATGTTACGTCACAGATTTCTACTTTTGCCGGTCTGTAGGCTTTGATAAATAAGGGGAATCAAGCTTGCCACAATTACGCTGCTGAATTCCAGCGTATTTGCGGTTGACGGCTTGCTAAATAGGCCTCAAAGGGTTTAAAGACTTATACATTAAAAAAACACATTTAGGCACATTGTTTATGTATAGTAAGATATATATACACATTTCTATCTATATATGGGTATTGGTATAACATCTTTTTGGTATTTATCTTTTTTGTTTTGTGATTTTATTGAAGCACTTATTTTACTGTTTTGACAAAATGCTGCCAATGTTTTTGTACAAGTCACCAGAAAAATTAATATATTTCTTTGTTTTGTGCCAAAGGAACCTGTAGTCTTTGTTCATTTATATAGAGTACAGTGAAGGGCTTACATTTGGCTTTACTTGGAAAAGACAAACGGCCAGATTGTAAATGTTGTATTTGATTTATTAAGAAATTGAATCAGGACGTCAGGTATTTTGCTATAAAAACTTTTAGTTGGTTCATACTTTATGGGTCATTGATAAAGTACGAACCAACGAAATGCTTTTGACCTTTTCTCATATCTTGATTTTATTTTTATCAACATTCAATAAAAGCCTTTTTATGGCAAAATACCAGACGTCCTGATTCAAATCCTGACTGGTCAATGTGTGCGAGAAACTGGATTTTTCCTATTTGGTTTCGAAGCAGGAGAGTGGTGGAGCCTCCTTTATTTCCTGGGCACTGGACTGTAGTGGGGATGTTTCCGGGGGGACCATGGCAGTGGTGACACAAGGCTGATGTGGATTGCACGCATTACGTGCATTGGGCAGCAGAGCGAGTTGTTGCAATGCGTACTTTGGCTTGCTGTATTTGATTTATTATTATAGTTTTTTTTATAAGGCGCCAATATTTTACGTATCACTATACAAAGGTACATTACAATGATAAGGGTGTAATACAATAAAAAAACTTACAATGAAACATTATGTTAGACTATTCAATGTACATTACTACACTTGCATTGACAAAGGTAAACAAAAGGAGGAGCACCCTGCCCTTGGGCACAATCATTTGTAGATGCATTTTTATAGAAAGTGAGCCAAAGTTAGAGCCCTTTCCAGTCAAATACCTTATCATATACCATATGACTTTTATTAACATAACATAAACATTTTATTGATATTTATATTAAATATTTTTTTTATCGTAAAGCATACAGTATATATGTGTAATACTTTATTTTAATGTATTTATGTTGCGCTTGGTGCAACTTTTTTTAACCCTTACACTTTATGCTGTCTTCAAGGGCAATAATCTGTTGAGCTTAAATTTTGTTTGTGCTTAAGCACACCAGTTTATTTTTAACTTGAAATATACGCGTAAGTTAGCATGGTCACAATAAAGCTTATCGCGACCCACACTAACTTTAGCATGCCACTTGCAATCTGGTCCAAAGTTGTTACTCTACTTTCCAACTTTTCTACCAGCGCTGCATTCTAGCTCATAGTGACATTATAAAGTCATGTATTATTTTAAACATAGAACTGTCAATTCCATGATAGGGCAGCTTAAAAATGTTGATGCACAATTAACTGAGCAGTACATGGGTATGATTCCTTATATTTTTATTTCAAGCCAGTAAAAACATGGAGGTACAATCATAGTTAAAATATTTTCATCCTGCAGGAGTAAAGTTGCACAGGGTCCTGCATGTTTTGAACTGCACTTTACTCTTAGGGGTCAATTTATTAATGTGCGAGTGGACATGATACAATGTAGCATATCATGTCCGCTGCACATAGATTAATGCCGTCAGCATACGCTGTCAGCATTTATCATTGCACCAGCAGTTCTTGTGAACTGCTGGTGCAATACCGCCCCCTGCAGATTCGCAGCCAATCGGCTGCTAGCAGGGGGTGTCAATCAACCCGATCGTATTCAATCTGATTGATTTCTGTCCGCTGCCTCAGAGCAGGCAGACAGGTTATGGAGCAGCGGTCTTTAGGAGCTTGATAAATTGACCCCTTAGACTGAAAAGCTTGTCACCTTAGTTGTCTACAAAAAATGTAACTACTCAAACTAAATGTAAAAAGAATCATTAAAGGGACAATCAACACCAGTATTTTTGTTGTTTAAAAAGATAGATAATCCCTTTATTACCCATTCCCCAGTTTTGCATAACCAACACAGTTATATTAATATACGTTTTACCTCTGTGATTAACTTGTATCTAAGCATCTTCTGATAGCCCCCTGATCACATGACATTGTATTTATTATCTATTGACTTGCATTTTAGCCAATTAGTGCAGTGTCTTCCACAAGCAACGGGCATGATCACAATGTTATCTATATGGCTGACATGAACTAGCTCTCCCCTGTTGTAAAAAGCAAATAAAAAAAGGCTTAGAAATTATCATATGAGCCTTCCTAGGTTTAGGTTTCAACTAAGAATACCAAGAGAACAAAGCAAAATTGGTGATAAAAGTAAATTGAAAAGTTGTTTAAAATTACATGTATATGAAAGAGAAGAAATGGAGGCGCTTCATAGGGTGAGTATGTTAGGACAAGTGAGGTGCTGCAAGTAACAGACAAATGGCAACTCACGTCCCAAAACTGAAAAATAATAAAAAACGGAATACCTAAGGCTCATATTAGTGATGCTAATTGGTGGGTATAAAGACTAATACCGCAGCACCAGGACCAACATAAAAATCAGGGATCAGAGATGAGTGTTAATAATTTGTTATATTAGTCAAAAGCAGCCAAATCCAAGTTTGTAATTTATAGATCCAAAAGGATTCTCTTTGTCTTAATCTGTTATAACCAATAACCATTATAGCAAGGGGATGGAAGAATTATTAGCCTGTTGAAACAGTGGTTTACCCACTGAGAAACGCCTTGCTTTTAAATAAAAACCCCTTTTTAACTGGAACTTTCGTTTTTGTATACTCTACATACAATTTCAGCAACTTTTTTACCTCTTACTGCCTAATTGGTAACCTGAGTGCTATCCTGCATTGCCTTCCAGCTTGTCTGGCTAAACTGTTTGTACATTCAGCTATTGAGCTGACACCCTGCAGGAATCCTGTCTACAGAACCGCATTGATGCTGTGTTTGGGATTTGTTTTCACTCAAGCTTCCTGAAACAACCAGGGTTTGTCTCGCTGGGGGGACCGGTGTGCCCCAGCTCGCCTCTCACGCACCACTGGTGGTGCCTGCAAACACGTGAGTTGCCATTTGTCTGTTACTTGCAGCACCTCACTTGTCCTAACATACTCACCCTATGAAGCGCCTCCATTTCTTCTCTTTCATATATCTGTAGTATCGTTTGGGACTCAGGATCCCTACAACTGGAGAGCCGAATCGCTAGGTCATTCATCCACTTCGACAGCCTGTATACCTATTGGGTTTTGGTTTGTGGATCATCCTCTGACTAAAGGAACACTTTACTGCACATTTCCATTATACAAGGATATGTTTTATATTATCTTGTTTACACATTTGTGGATTTACTTTAATTGTGCTTAATTGTTTTTGTTTTTTATACTATATGCTTGATGTAGTGATATATCATACATTGCCTCCCTCTCCTATCCTTACTAGATATTGATACTGTAACATTTTACCTACTTTTATATTATTCAGATTGGATATTGGCATTGTTACACTACACTTACCACTTTTTACCTTATATTGTTGGACTTTATATTGCTAGACTAAATCTGTAGTGCTCTAAATCGCTACATTACACTTATACATATGCGCATATTTTTCTAGGTATGTGCATATATATTTAGATATATTAGGTATCCTATTATTGTATTATTGATTGGTGTGCGCCCCCTAGTTTGTCTTAGTGCGCCGTTGGTAATCCTTCTGGTGCACTTATATACAATCGTTACTATTAAAATTACATGCCCTATCTGAGTCATGAAAGTTTTTTTTGGACTTTTTGGAATATTTTTTTAAAGGCATAACAAAATGATGTACCACAGGGGACATTTGTCTTCAAAATACATCCCAATGTCTCAAAATAGTTTTCTTATTTCTTGAAATATATTAGTGTACTTGGTAATCAAACAATTCTTAATTTATTTTCTTGTTTTAATGTTGTTCCTTTTTCTTCAGTTTTTATTTTTTTTGTGAGAAATAGGAAAATAAATACAACAACAGAGATTTAGTTATGAAAATATAAAACATAAAATTCAGTATGTGAAGTACAAGGGTTAACCAACCCTGCAACAGTCACCAGTTTGTCACAGAAAGGGATTAACTTACTCTTTTCACCTTAACCAGTTTGTCACAGTTTAGCCCCTCCAGGCAAACCTGTTACTTAGTTCAGTGGGTGCAAGGGTTAAAAAACACTCTCTAGTCTGTACAAGACCCAATTAAATGTCCAAACTCCTCGTTAATGCCATCCACACTAAACTATCTCTGCTGTCACCACTTTAAGATTATTATATAGGAAATCCTAATATGTAATTGCGTCTGTAGTGACTACGGTCCAGATAGGTCAAAGAAATGAAGCTCCAAGGGTCAAATAGGGAATTTCCTTCCACCATGAGCGAGATAGTTTGAGTGAGCTCTAGCTGTTGTTCTAGTTGGAAACAATCCTTTGACCACTGTTAAAGCATGGAGAGGACGTTGATAAAAGCTAACAAAAGGTACTCTGTCTGACGCTGCTACCATAAGATCAACTACTTTCATAAGATCTACTACTTCCATACTTTGTGCTACAGATGGAGATGAGCTATCTGCAGGGACATACAGGCAGTCTGAAGTTTGGTTCTACAAGTATCTGTGAGAAACAAGCACATTTGAACAAAGTCTATTATCACCTCCAGAAAAAACATCTTAGTGGCAGGGGATGAGGAACTTCAGGGGACATTGATTTTCCATCCATGTCACTGAAGGAAAGATGCCATTCTGTAGGTATGAGCAGTAGCCAGAGAGAGAGACGTAGCTTTGACCAAAATATCATCCAAATAAGGGGCAATGGCGATTCACTGTGTTTGTTCTTAGACCTAGAAAATACTGGCTTTCACGAAGGCTTGGAGCATACAGACTTCTGGTTGGAGGGGGACTTTCGATCTCTTGGCCAGGGGAATAAAAGCAATGAAAATGATTTGTTAGTTTGTACTTCCCCTTAGACTTCTTATCCTGAGGTAGAAAATACCATTTTCCCCCAGTGACAGTTTTGATAATAAAATCCAATTCTGATCCAAAAAGCATTTTCCCTTCAAAAGGAACATATAATAGCCTATTTTAGAGACCATATCAGCTGACCAAGATTTAAGCCATAAAGCTGGCCTTAATAAAATAGCAATGAACATATACTTGAAAACCGCATCACAATTGAAATCATTAGCCATCGTAAGGATTTTAATGCAGTTGTAAATATTTATCAGAAACCATCTAAGAAAGGATGCCACAGCAACCACACAGATGATTGCTACTGCAGGTCTAAGCTGAAGAACTTATTGTGAAAATAATTTTCCAAGCAATAACTCAGATTTGCAGTCTATTAGATCCCTAAACGAAGAACTACCCTCCATAGCATCTAGCTAAATTGGAAATAGCTCCATCAACCTTAGGGAATACTTCCCAGGCTGTTAAATTATTTTCTTAAAGTAGATAAATTATTTTAACCCTTTAAAAAGATGCATAAGGAATGCCTGGTTTCTTCCATTCTTTGGCTATATATTCTGTAACTAAGTCTGGTGGTTTAAAGGCCTTAGGCACATTGGGCAGAGCTTTAAATACATGATTCAACTTTTTTACAGGCTTAGAATCCTCTGGATTTGTTTCTGACAGTTCTAAGGTATTCAAAACCTCCAGAAGCAGGAAGAGGATATGGTCAACTTTAAATCTAAATGTGGAATCTGGCTCAGTTCCATCCTCAGAACCCTTAGAAAGAGACTCAGCATAGTCAGAGCTTTGTAAGCTACGTGGTAACTGAGCCTGGGGTATAGGGCCCTGCATATTACAGGTGGTGTAAAGCATTGTTTCTCAACTGCTGTTCTCAATTACCCCCAACAGGCCAGGTTTTCATTATAGTTTAACCAGTGCACAGGGGAAGTAATCAGCTTATGGTTGAGAACAGGTTAGTAACCATGGTATTACTGATCAGCTGAATACTTCACCTGTGCTCTAGTTCAGCTATAATGAAAACCTGGGCTGTAGGGGGTACTTGAGGAACACTGGTGTAAGGTAAATCTCCTGACTTTTGCTTATGCTTACTTGGTTTGCGGATGGCTGCTAAAAGCTCCCTCATAGTCTTTTGAAGATTTGTTTTAAACTCTGGAGACAAATCAGTGGAATCCCCTAGAGCCACATAATTAGGCATGGGCACTAAATGTCTGCCAGGTACCATACTGACAGAATTAGTGGTTGTGAAATGGACATGTGGGACACAATTAGCGTTAATTTGGTCAACTGGAACAGTTTTGCATAATAAACAGGGATAATGGACAGTATGTTCCTGGACTGCAGTATGTTCCCTATGGGTCTCTTCCAATGGGACTGTCATATTAGATGGGGTTACAGACATGACTCCAAAATGATAAGCAAAACTGAAAGTATATGAAAATAAAGATGAGCAATATAAATAAATAAAAGCCTAAGAGTCCAGCTGTTTGTAGATCACCTTCTTAAGAGCTGACTACAACAGTGCAACTCTTGGCAGGGTCCTCTACCCATTTGATCCATAAAATTGTTTTGTTGTACTCCGCATTTGTTTATAGCGCTGTGGAATCTGTTGGCGCTCTACAAGTAACCGATAATAATAATAATAAAGATGTACTACAGAATTTTAAATAGCAAATGTATTCACCCAAAATACAACAAACAGCCTATATGTAAACCTCAGAACCCCAGAAAGTCAGAAAAAAATAGTTTACCATCAGAAAAAATGTACCCGTCCACCCCTTCAGCAGCTCCTATGAAGGTACTCACCCACCTCCTGGGCAAGGAAAGTGATACAACTGGGCACAGATAGCTTGCAAAACCTGCAAATACTGTGCAAATATCAGACATCCACTGATCTGGTGAGGGAATGAAAAAAAGGCACCAAATTGGGGGGGTTACCTCCGGAACGATATGCAGGCCAAAGCCTGTGAGTAAAAACACAAAAAACACTCTTTACAGTAACAACATGTATTAAATACTCCCCATTAATTCCCCCTTTGTTTACCACCCTAACTGCATCCACAATGAGCTGAACCTCTTACTGCATAAGGCAGTTAGAGGTTTTCTTAAAGAAACAGTGATGCCTTTCTTTTTTTCTGGAGAAAAAAGGGAAACCCAAGCCAAAAACATCCAACTATGCTGCTAAGGGGTATTTGGGAAATAAAATAAGAGGGTTTTTGAGTCTGAATTCTGGAAATTCTAGTGTAAAAGACATAGGTTAAGCTCTATGTGTAAAGGCTGTGAACCCTTAACTATGTAGTACCTATAAAAGGAGAGTTCTAGTGATAGTTCCTGGGCTGTGTTTAGTGTCTGAGTCACTTACCTGGACTGCAGCACCCCTCCACTGTATCTTACCATCTTGCTGAGGCCTTTTTCACTCACAGAATGCTGATCCAGTAGAGAGCCCACCCAGTGCAAGTAAATATACTGCAGAGGATATTTGAGTATATACCTGCACCACTTAGGTGGAGGCTAAGGGACAGGGTCCCTGCAAAGCCTGAGGGTATTTATGGTAGAGATTTACCTGTGAGGTTACTGACATGCCATAACTGAGGTATTCCTTTATCCCTACTTTACTCAGAATCTTGGAGAAATTATCCTGAAGCCTTCCCTTAGCAAAGATGGAAGGGGTGGGACTGGGTCTTAAGTTAGGTCTGAGCTCCCAATAAATGATTGAACAGAAAATAATAAAATCTTGCTTGCAGGGTACCTCTCTCAACCTCCCTTCTTGGAGGCCAAGAACTGAGTGGGGGAGGAGGGTTCTTGACCACCTCCCGGTGACTGGAAATATATCCCACATGTTATGGACTCCTATGGTATTTTTTAAAATCATTTTTTTATCTGATTAATTGGATAATAATCAGCTGATCAATCTTTTTTTTTTTTTTTTTTTAAATACTATGTTCATAGAAGTGCAGCAGCTGTTGCCATGCAACTGAACCACTAATCACAGACTACCTAATTAATAATGAGATTAATTGACAACTATTTTTATGATCAATCTTACTGTCTGTATTATTTTCAAATCTAAGTCTAGGAATTGGGCTATTTTATCCAATACCTTATCCCTCTAATTGTAAAAAAATAATTCAGCTCAACCATCTTGGAAATTAGGATTTCTAGTTATTGGAAGAAAACTAGTAGCCTGAAAATTCATCTGAATTGTCTTACAAAATATTTGCCAGGCTAAACTTTGTTCAATGTCATATAATGCATGATCTATTTCTGCAATCCAATCAATTGCTTCCTTCACCAAGCATACCTAGTTATACCACTCAAATCGGGGAAGGGCCAATCTCGCATATTTCCTTTGTAGTAATTTACTCATTGATAACTTTGCTTTCTTTTCGTCCTATAAAAATTTATTTCATAGCAAGTATTTTCTTTATTTAATACTGGAATGCTTTGCATTTGGTACAACATTTTGGGAAACACAATCACTTTAAACAGATTGATTTTCCCTGAAAGGGATAGAAGAGGAAATCACCATTTTTTAAGATCTTCTTTAATTATCTTGAAAATATTTTTTTATTAACATACCAGGTCTCTGGGCAATGTCCAAAATTAATTCAAAGATACCTAAGACACTCATTGACCTCATTAAAGGGATGATTCTTTAGAGAGTTTTTATTTTGACTAACCCATGCCATTCCTGATTTTTTATTCACTTTATGTCTGGAAAATGAGCTAAAACTAGAAAAAGTGTCCAAGTGTATAGGTATATGTTTCTGCGAATCTCTAATAAATAGAAACAAGTCATCCACATATAGTGAGACCTTGAGTTCCTTTCTCCCTAATATTGTGCACTCTAAATAATAAGGGAGATAGCGGACATCCTTTCCTAGTACCTTTAATGAATCTAAACTGAGGAGATATTTTATTATTTATTGAAAAAATATATAGAAATTCTCAGAAACCCCCCAAAAATATATGATCATACAGTTTGTAATCAAATGCTTTTTTTTACATCCAGTACAATTATTGCTTTATATGATTTACATTTATCAAGATTTTTCACATAATAATTCCAGTTATGATCCAATACTAAAAAGACTTTCCTTAAATTAATTGCAGAATTGCTTCCTGGCCTTAAACCTTTTTGAGCCTTATGAAATAGCCATTTTGAGCCTTTTTGCATTGATGCTACCCAAAAGCATGTAATTTACATTTAATATAGTGATGGGTCTATATGACTCTAACCCCTCTCTATTTTTACCTTTTTTAAATAGTAATGTGACAAGGCCTCTTTACCTTTAACATAATATTCATTAAAAAGATGTGCAATGGTGTGGCAATATAATACTCAGCCAGAATCTGATCTGGGCCTGTATCTTTATTTATGGTAACCAATTTAATAGTTATTCAGAGAAGTGGTATTAGCAGCTTCAAAATTCTCTGCAAGTAATCCTGGTAGTACAAATATAAAATAAAGAAGATGCACTATGCAGCAAACCACATTCAGTTGGATATAAGAGAAAATGTATATTTATATTTTAAAAGAATTGTTTCCTCATATGAGTACAAAATATAACACAACAATTAAAACAATTTATGTCACAAATTAAAAAACAATCTCCTAGATTACGAGTTGTACGTTCGTGTTTTAACACTGAAAAAATGGCAATTTCAGCATTAAAACAGCACCGCAGCCATTACAAGTCTTGTCGGTATAGCTGTACCGCAAGCCTTTAAGCCTGTACCGCAACGTCAGTCCTGCACACGTAAAAATTACGTTTTTTTCATGCAACTTCCATAGCACTGCCATTACGAGTTTTGCAGTCAGGCTAAAAAGCTTGCGTTGCAGCCTATAACGACAATCTAAAAACAGTAGTTATGAGTTTTACGCTACAAAACTGTAACATAAAACTCATAACTAAACTGCTACAAAGTACACTAAACACCCATAAACTACCTTTTAACCCCCAAACCGAGGCTATCCCACATCGCAAATAATATATTAAACGTATTAACCCCTAATCTGCTGCTCCCTACATCGCCGCCACTAAAAATAATAATTAACCCCTATTCCTCCGCTCCCCGACATCGTCACCACTATAATAAATTTATTAACCTCTAAACCTCTGCCCTCCCTCATTGTAAATACTATTTAAATATTATTAACCCCTAATCTGTCATCCACCCACATTGCCCCCACTGTACTAAAGTTATTAAGCCCAACACGGCCGCCACTATAATGAACCTATTACCCCTAAACCGAAAGCCCCCACATCGCAATAAACAAAATTATACTAGTAACCCCTAAACCTAACCCTAACCCTAACGTAACCCTAACCCTAAACCTAGCCCTAACACTAACTTTAACATAATTAAAATAGAGCTAAACTAAAGTTACAATTATTAACTAAATAATACCTAATTAACTAAATAAAACTAAATACATACTTACCTGTGAAATAAAACCTAAGCTAGCTACAATATAACTAATAGTGGACTGCTGTTAACTAGCAGTCTTCGATCTCGCTGTTATTCGTCTTTTTCCCAATTTTATTTATACCCTGTCACTAAACACTGCAACTATACTAAAATCTTTAACCCATATTCTGCCACTCCCGGACCCTGCCACAACTTTAATAAAGTTATTAACCCCTATCCCGCCACTCCAGGAGCCCACCGCAACTCTAATAAAGTTATTAACCCCTATCCCTCCGCTCCCGGAGCCCACCGCAACTCTAATAAAGTTATTATCCCCTATCCCTCCGCTCCCGGAGCCCACCGCAACCCTAATAAAGTTATGAACCCCTATCCCCCCGCTCCCGGACCCCTCCGCAACTAAATAAATGTATTAACCCCTAAACCCTTGGCCTCCCACATCATTACCACTTACTAAACCTATTAACCCCTAAACCGCCAGCCCCCCACATCGCCATAAACTAAATTAAGCTATTAACCCCTAAACCTAACAACCCGCTAACTTTACATTAAATATTAACTCATCCCTATCTTATAATAAATTTAAAATTACGTTTAGAATTAAAATAAACTATCTTAAACTATTAATTAACCTACCCTAACTATTATACTAAAATTACATTAAACTAACAATTAAGTTAACTATATTACATATTTAAAAACCTAACCCTATTTAAATCTACTATTAAAAATTACTAAATTAGAAAAAAATAACAACTAAGTTACCCAAAATAAAAAACACTGTTACACAAAATAAAAAATAAATTATCAAATATTTAGACTAATTACACCTATCAAAATAAAAAAGCCCCCCCAAAATAAAAAAAAACCCTAGCCTACACTAAACTACCAATGGCCCTTAAAAGGGCCTTTTGCGGAGCATTGCCCCAAAGAAATCAGCTCTTTTACCTGTAAAAAAATATATAAATACCCCCCCAACAGTAAAACCCACCACCCACACAACCAACACCCCCAAATAAAAACCTATCTAAAAAACCTAAGCTCCCCATTGCCCTAAAAAGGGCATTTGTATGGGCATTGCCCTTAAAAGGGCATTCAGCTCTTTTACTGTCCAAAGTCCCTAACCTAAAATTAAAACCCACCCATTAAAGCCTTAAAAAAACCTAACGCTAACCCCCGAAGATCCACTTACAGTTTTCGAAGACTAGAAAAAAAAAATTCTGTTGAAGTCCACAGTTAGAATTAAATGTAAAAATCCATTTTTGAAAAAATGTTATAGCAAATATTGAGTTTTCCAGCTTGTGTGACAATGTGACGGATGCATGCCCTGTGAGAAAAAAAGTTATACAAACTAATATTAGTCGAGTTATGAAAGAAGCTTTTGATACTACAGTCTTTCATGTTCAAGAAATTTACTTTTACAGTAATTAGAGTAATTATATAGCTTCCTTCAAGTTACTTTATGTGGGTTCAATTAGTTTGTGGGTTTTTTACAGACAACAACTTAACTATGACATTAAAAAATAATGTCTAATATAAACAATTAAGCCGAAGGTAGCTCTGATCTATTTACAATGTTAGGTTCTTTGCACCTCATGAGACTAAACAATGTAGCTAAACATTTCATTGAGACTACGAAACCTTTTCTACTCATGACTATGAATGCTCTATGCCCACTGAAATTTGTGAAAACATATTTGAGAAGTTAATAAAACACAGATTAACCATGCCTGGTATTTATAGGCTTAGATATTGACCCAGGTAGGCAAAGTGCTCCATGTATTTTGGGGTGTGGATGCTTTGCAAAAAAAAAGGAAAAATATATTAGACCTCTTATAAACGTATTTATGAAGAAATATTGGTGCAGACCCCTTAACATTTTGATATATTCTAAAGACACAAGAAGGAACCAAAAAGTCCTCCTTTAAAAAAAGAAAAGAGACTTTAGTACTCTGTTTTGATTTATTGAAAAATCACAGTTAGAAAAAAAAAATACCAAACACATTTACATTGGTCAGAGCACAATATGTAACATAAAACATCCACATAAATATGAGATTTTCTATGACATGAAAGTTAACAGTGGGCAGAATAAAACAATGAATTCAAATATTGCACATAAATCCAAAATAAATAATTAAATGGGACCCGAAACATAGCCACCATTAGGTGTCCACATCAAGAAACAGTATATAAGCCTAGATTACAAATGGAGTGCTATTGATAGCGCAGGGTGCATTTATCAATATTACTGGACCGCCCTAAGATTAGAGCGCAATCTGGTATTACAAGTTCATGATAAAATAGAATTACCAGAGACTATTAAATGTGGTCGACATCCTTTTAGTGTGCATGCGTAAATAACAAACACCTAGATTACGAGTTTTGCGTTACGGTTTTAACGCTGAAAATTTTTTGTGGGGGCTTTTTTATTTTTATATGGCTATTAGATTAGGTGTAATAGTTTTTATTTTGGATAATTTTGTTTGTTATTTTTCGTAATAACAGTATTTTTTTTGTAATTTTAGAATTAAATTTTTTTAGTAGTGTTAGGTTTTTTAATGTGTAATTTAGTTTATTTAATTGGTAGTTATTTTAATTTTAGTATAATAGTTATGTTAGCTTAATTGTTAGTTTAAACTTAGTTTTTTTTTTATTTCATAGGTAAGTTTTATTTATTTTAAGATAGGGATATTGTCATTTTAATTTAAAGTTAGGGGGTTGTTAGGTTTAGGGGTTAATAGTTTAATTTAGTTTTTTGCGATGTGGGGGGGGCTGGCGGTTTAGGGGTTAATAGGTTTTTTAGTAGCGGTGATGTGGGAGGCCAGAGGTTTAGGGGTTAATAACTTTATTTAGTGGCGGCGATGTCGGAGATCGGCAGAATAGGGGTTAATAGCTATATTATAGTGACGGCGATGTTGGGGTGCGGGGGAATAGGGGTTAATAACTTTATTATAGTGGCGTCAATGTCGGGGAGCGGTGGAATAGGGGTTAATAACCTGGGTGTTACTGTATACTGGATTACCTTACTGTTATTGAACTCTGCCTGTCTGACTACTCTGCCTGTCTGACTACTCTGCTTGTCTAACCTCTAAAGTACTGGATTGCCATAACATTATTGAACTCTGCCTGTCTGACTACTCTTCTTGCTTAACCCCTAAAGTACTGGATTGCCATATTGTTATTGAACTCTGCCTGTCTGACTACTCTGCTTGCTTAACCCCTAAAGTACTGGATTGCCATACTGTTGCTGAACTCTGCCTGTTTAACCCTTGGACCATTGGATTGCTATACTGTTGCTGAACCTGCTGCCTGACCATTTTATTGGTTTATCCCTGAACTGTAAATTACTGGATTCCCTTGTTGCTGATTCCTGCCTGCTTTCCGGTCTTTCTATTGGTTTACCCTTGAACTGCCATACTGCTGAATTCCTTACCTGTTGCTGCAAAAGTCTACCCTGCCTACTGTGAGTACCGCTTAATTCATTTTGCAATCTTTCTCTGCTTTGGGATATTCCCTATCATTCCAGCTTGACGCCGGGATAAGAAGACTACTGGCCAAGTTTGGTCTGTTAGTGGAATATCCCACGAGCATTAAATCACCCTCTATAGCGCAAAACTTGTAATCTAGGTGAAAGGTATTTAAAGTATTTCTTACCACATCTTTGACTTTAGTGCAGTTGCCCTAACGCACCTTCGGGTTAGAAGAGGCTTATGTAGCATTCCCCTGTAGAAGTCTATGGAGTCTAAAGGAGTTAGTGCAGTCACACTGTCAAACTTTCAGATGTCAATTTACAAATGCAAGAATAGGAGCGCTATTAACTTAACTTGTGCTGTGTTAGCACTCAATAGTTATAACTTTTTTTTACTTCACTTGTAATTTAGGCCATACTGTTTAATTTCTCATGTCTGCTAGTGAGATGCAAAAATAGCCACAAAGCATACTCTGTATATTAAATGTCTTTCTTTGTTAGACCAGCTTTATAAATTAATCCAAATACATCTTGGTCTAAGTCCTAGAGTAGCAGTCCCCCTTTAGATTATTGAACTTTCTTGCAGGGTGATCCTTATGTTCCAACACATAGAGGCTTAGCTTAAGGGCCTAACTAAGCTCCAGGCAGAGACAACATGATTGAGGATAGGAGAGGCCCTGTTTGTTAACTTTAGATTCTTTAGATTCATCACTTGCTTTAATGAAGTTTTCTTGAGGGTTAAGTTGCTTCAATAGAGCTTAGAGTACCAAGGCTTTACTGCTGGGTCGAGGCTGATCCCTTTCAGAACTTTACATTGTGTTATTGCCATAGTCGTGGCTGTTGAATTATGGGGTAGCTCCTTGTAGAACAGTTTTCTGACCTTTCAGTTTGTCAAACACCATTGATCCCTGCAGTCTTGTTACCTGTGGTCAGCTACATGGGACACATAGTATTTGCCATAAATAGTCCTTTTACTGCTTGTCATATTCCAGTTGGTAAGAGTGTGGTGGTGATTACCTACAGTGCTTATGGCGCCTAAGTTCATAACCTGCCATGTCTTTTTTTGTTGTATCCCCTCTTGCTCAATCATTTCAGGGTCCTTGAGGAGAATAGCAAAGTCAAATGAACCTCTGTCTCAGTGGTATCATTGCCCTTTTTTATTTTATTTTTTAGTAAAACCAAATGAGTAAATGGCACCACAGAATGATCAGTGGTTGGATAACACTGGTACAGGTCGCATATTTACCCACAAGGAAGCAGTTTCTGTAGAGTATTACAGTGCACATGAACATTCTTCCAACCTATTATTGGGATGGCTTTGTAACACAAAAAAGGATGTCAATGATAATATTAGTAAGGACACCTGCCTCTTCAATTCCTAATTCCAAGGAGAAGATAGAGGAAAGCTGGCTCTATGTGCAACTCCAATCCGCTATCCCACCAAAAGGGACAGGGTAAATCATTTTGTATTTAACATTTTTTATATATTTTTTCCAGCCTTTTTTAGCACATACAAATATTAAAGGTACTCTCACTGGCTCTCCAGATGTGTTCAGCTAGCCCCCAGTAGTGCATTGTTACTCCTTCAACAAAATATAGAAAGATAATTAAGAAAATTTGATAGTAGAAAGTAAAGTGGAAAGTTGTTTAAAATTGAATGCTCTATCTGAATCAGAGAAAAATAATTTGGGATTTATTTTCCCTTTAATGTCTAGATTGGTTCCTGCCATTTTCTGTTTGATATTTCGGCAACTTCAGGAATCAGTCTATTGTAAATTATAAGCTTTAATAAATATCTCTTGATGGATTAAAGTCATTAGAAGGTTTCAGTGGCATTTTAATTTTTTTTAATTTAATAAAAAATCTGTTTTGGCATTCATCCGTTATTTATTAAATATATAAAATATATCTATATAAAAAAGAAAACTTGAAAGAAGTTAAAATGAAATAAAACGTGACAATCTCATCAGCCTTGAAATAGCGAGACATAAGAGTGAGATTAAATACTTCAAAGGGGCAGTAAAGACTTTAAAGATTCTGCATGTTGGGCTAAGCGGTAGGTGAAAAAATCCCGACGTCTCTAGAATGCACGTGCACTTCTCCTTTTCTATCTAACGACACTACTTTATCCGAACAAATCAGACATCAGTATATTGCCATAACCCATTTTGCATGGGTTTTTCCTATATGTTTATAGATGTGACAGGGCTTGTTTTTGCAAATGTTTCATAAGTGTTGTGATTGTAATTATTGGGGGTTTTTTCCCACATTGCTAGCGGTTCTTGTTTAATGTGTGCGATTGTGGATTGAGCACCTTAAACAACTTTAGCTGTTAAGGAAACACTAAACTCACAATTAAACTTTCATGATACAGATAGAGCACACAATTTTAAACAACTTTCCAGTTCACTTCCATTATCTAAATGTGCACAATCTTTTTATATGCACACTTTTTGAGTACGCATTTCATGATTGGCTGATAGTTGTCACATGATGCAGTGAGAAGGAAAATCGGCAAATTCAGGCATCAAAATGTCTAATTTTGAAATTTGTCAGAAGAAATCCACTACTTATTTTAAATTTAAAGGGATATGAAACCCAAATTTTTTCTTTCACGATTCAGATGCAATTTTAAACAACTTTCTAATTTACTTAAATTATCAATTTTTCTTCGTTGTCTTGGTATCTTTTGTTCAAAATCAGAAACGTATGCTTTGGAGTCGGCTCATTTCTGAAGCACTATATGGCGGTAGTTTTGCAGGAATGTTATCCATTTGCAAGAGCACTAGATTGGAGCACTATTTTATACCATGTAGTACTCCGGATGCCTATCTAGGTATCTCCTCAACATAGAATATTATGGGAACAAAGCAAATTTGATAACAGAAGTAAACGGGAAACTCTTTTTAACAATAGCATGCTCTCCCTGAATCACAAAATAACATTTTGGGGTTTCATATCCTTTTAAACTAAGTGCATTTGCATAGTCTTTTTATTATGCACTTGTTGATTATGCTATGCTACTGTTTTTATTGGTCCTTTAATGGCAGAAACAGCCCTCTAGTGAGACTCTAGAAGAGATAGGTAGGACAATGATAAGAATTTTAGAAAACAATCTCGCTTTTACCACTCGCCTTTGAATGTAAGACAGTGTTTTCAGCTTCTGCGCTGCTGGAAAAAAAGAGCTGCCTATTTAAATTGATGACACAATGTACAAAAAGTAGTGTTTTCTATCAGATAACTAGTAACTCATCAAGTGAGAGATAAAATAAAAAGTTGCTATGTGTACTGCAATAATAACTACATAGTCATTGGGTATAATAAGAAAGTAAAAGACTTGGGAGACATAATTTTTGCAGTTAATGTTTTGTTTTCTTTATATACTTATTAACCCAACTTTCTATCTGTATTACATATGGGTAACTTTCTTTAATTATTACAAATAATGCAAAGCAATAATGGAGAGATTTTTAACAATGGACCAACATCTCTATGTGATGAAGTCACTTATTGAGCTAGAATCAATTTGTATTACATTTTAATATCAGCTCTTATCCAGCTGAGAATGAGAATTTAGTGCAAAGAATAATGGTTTCTAGGAAATCAGCAGGGTATAACTCACGGAGTGGAAATCATTTTAGAAGAAATAGTCTGTATCTAAGCAACATCTACACAGAAAAGAACATTCACTGCAACGTTTTATTAACGACATCACAGGCATAGTTGAATACAATGATTTAATATTTATATTATTTTAATGATCCAACTAGAACTAATATTAATTAGAAATAGTTTTCTATATAGCAATATATATTCTTTATAATAGTAGTAGTAGCTGTATGTAATATCTTGTTTAGAGGAGAATTACCTGGTATTTTGGGGCTAGACTGTCCTTTTGGATGTGGCCAGACTAATATGTGTGAAAGGCACAGATAAGAAAAAATTAGGCTGTATCCCAAGTGAGCACTAAGTCATAGAGAAAGCTACTGTATGTTTATTGACAGCTGAGTAAATCTACTCTTTTTGTTTTTTCTTGTCGAAGCTTGTCTTTGTCTACAGGTTGAGAGAATAGTCCATATGGACCTTTTACTATTAAAGGGATACTCAAGTCAAAAATAAACTTTTTGAGTCACCGGCTACTACTGAGCATGTAGAAGAATTCACAGAATATATGTACAGTATATGCATTTGTGATTGGCTGATTGCTGTCACATGATACAGAAGCAGTGGAAATAGACATAATTTTAAAATTTGTCGGAAAAAAATCTATTTCTCATTTGAAGTTCAGACTAAGGAGTAAATTTATTAAATGGCGAGCGGACATGATTCGCTATAGCGAATCATGTCTGCTCAATATCGCTAAATGCCGACTGCATATGCTGTCGTCATTTATCATTGCAAAGCATTTCTAGTGAAATGCTTGTGCAATGCCGCCCCCTGATCACTGGCAGCCAACTGGCCGCTAGCAGGGGCTGTCAATCATTCCAATCGGTTCAGGATTATTTCAATCCTACACCAAAAGGTGGCAGAGAGGTTAAGAAGCAGCGATCTTATGACCACTGCTTCTTAACTTCTGTTTAAGGCGAGCCTGAATTGATGGGCCTCCGAAGAAGCATTCGCTGCTTCATAAATGGAGCCCTAAGTGCTTTTGCATTGTCTTTTTATCATGCATTTTTTTTTATTATGCAAATCTACTGTATTTACTGGTCCTTTAAAATGGCAGCATACGTTTTGCACTGATATTATCATTATAAGTTATTTGTAGAGAGCCAACAAGTTCCGCAGTGCTAAATGTTCAAATGTACACATATTTTCAGCAACCATGACATTTTACATATAATTGCTGTGTGTTTATATATGTGAAGTGGGTCACAAAGTATGTCCCCTTCAATCTCTTTCTTTTTTTTTACTGTCTAGAATAGACTGATATTTGAATATGTGGACATGCAAGAAAAAACACATTTCTGGGTAAACCAGAATAAGAAAGGTTTTGATCACGATGAAAGAAAGAAGACTGCCATAGACAACACTGGCACAAGGAGGGCTCGAGGCAGCTCTAGCATATCAGAATGGCTTTAAGACCTGCCATAAAGTAGCCAATGGTAGCGGAAACTTTTGATTTTTCTGGTCATGCTGACCACTCCCCCTTGCCTATGCAAGAGACAATTGTCTGTGAAGGCATATTTTTTCTAGATGCTTTTATGTTTATATGTCAAAGAAAACGGATTGGAGCAACTATAGCCTGACTCTCTATGGTGTTAATTATACACAACTGCTTTCACTTTAATACTCACACTTACTCAAACTTTTGCTCTAAGTATTGTGCTCAATTCAAATCCCTCTGGTATATCAGCTTACACCTCAAAGAGAAGAAAAACAGTCAAGTGAAAATCTGTATATAAAGCAAAAAATAAAGTTATTTGTAATAGATCATGTGAGAATTTCCTGAAGTTGTATGACTACCAAGTATTAGCACTCTCTTTTATACACCTTTACTAGGGAGCATGGTGAGGGAACACTATAGAGAGAAGAAGGCACAAGGGCTGGAAACAGTGCTGGGAGAATCCGATGCCAAGGTCAGGACAAGCTGGGTCAAGTCAGAGGTTCTGTCAGAATGAGGTACAGGGGCAAGTCAGAAAAGGGGTTAAAGACAAGCCAGGTTTAGCAACAGATAAGCAGAAGACTTGAAGCAGAAAGGGTAGACTGGATAACCAGAAATACCAACTTGAAGAATTGGGAGCTGGGAAAACACTAAAATATCCAAGCAAGGTTTGTTAGGTCTTAGATGAATTTGTAGGGCCTTGCATGATGTGTTGCAGTTTCCCTTGATTGGTTTAAGGTTCTTGGTGTGCGTCCTAACCTAGCAGTGGTGTCTTTAAATAATAGTGTGGACTTGCACGCCTTGAAAGCCAACAGAGTTCACAGATAATGTGGCCAGCACAATCTTTGGCTTTAACGCAGGCAGATCCGACTTAGGGCATAGCGCACTTGGTTCTTCAGTTGATAGCGCACCAGGACTAGGGAGAAGTGTTCTGAGTTAGAGCACGCTGTCTTAACTTTTCCCAAGGAGCAGCCTTTTAGATTAGTACATCTCTAGTTGCTACCAGAGGGGAGAGATTGTTAGCGTGCTAACTTAATGCAAATAAATTGGAGTGTGCTGTAAAAGGCACAAATAAGTCTTGGGGCATGAAGATTGGAAAGAGGATCCCAGGACCTTTCCTCAGGGCCATACCCTTTCCATTGAACTAAGTATTGTAGATGACCCCTTTGTAAACAAGAATACAGAATCTCTTGTACTTCAAATTGTTCATTTTTGTCCACCATCACTGAAGGAGGAGGTGGAGCCGCCTGATGACAGAAAGGACTAGGCTTCCAAGGCTTGAGTATTGATACATGGAATGCCGGATGTATTTTGTATTGAGCTGGTAAATCCAGATGGACCACAACAGGATTAATACATTAGAATATTATAAAAGGTCCATTATATTTAGGTCCAAGCTTCCTAGGGCAATGACAAAGTTTTGTCTCCACAAAAGTAAGTAAAAGTATCTTTTAATAAAAGGATCTTGCAGAAGGGAAATGTTATGTTGTAGAAGCTTGAGATGATCAGACAGAGTTGGTACCGGAGTAGTGTAAGGTAGATTTGGAAGGGTGGATGGAACCCATAATTTGCGAAGAAAGGAGTAATTTTGCTGGAACTGTTGATCTGATTGTTAAAAGCAAATTCTGCCATGGGAAGTAGAGTAATCCAATTATCTTACAAATAAGTAGTGTTGCTACTTAAGTATTCCTCCAGAGAGCCCTAGCCTTCCTTATTCTTATTGCGAATAGGGCAGTTACGCAGGAAGTGGCCTGATTTTCCACAATAGATACACAGGTTCATGGAGTGTCTTCTAATATGCTCAGCATCGGATAATGGTCCTCAAATTAAACCTATTTGCATAGGCTTGACAGGGTCGACTACTAGAGACTTTGGGGCCGATTTATTAAAGGGCGAGCAGACATGATACGATGTAGCGTATCATGTCCGCCACACATCGATAAATGCTGACAGCATACGCTGTCTGCATTTATCATTGCACAAGAGGTTCTTGTAAACTGCTTGTGCAATGCCGCCCCCTGCAGATTCGCAGCCAATTGGCCGCTAGCAGTGGGTGTCTATCAGCCCGATCGTATAGGATCAGGCGAATTGATGTCCGCAGCCTCAGAGCAGGCGGACAATTTAAGTGCTTCATAACTGCTGTTTCCGGCAAGCCTGAAGGCTTGTGCGGAGACAGGGGCATCAAGCTCCATTCGGAGCTTGATAATTAGGCCCCTTTGGCATAGAGGAGGTAGGATGATCTGACAGTTGAGATGAGAAAGGAAGTGTAGAGGTCATCTTTTTTTTTTCTTCTTTATTGAAACTTTCTATCAATCAAAACCACTCGGGAGGTCATTTCTTCCAAAGAGTTAATTCATCTTTCAGGGTCTCTTATAGCCAATCTTGAACTGTTATAGCAGTACGGGTTCATTCCAGGTGGTGGCAGTAGCAAGAGGACGAAAATCAGCAACATAGTCTTCAGCAGGTCTTTTTCCCTGAAAAAGAGAATGAAGAGCACTCTGAGCAGAGGAGACCCTGTATGGATCATTATAAAGAACATCAATCGCTTTTAGGAATTCTTCCAGAGAGTCAAGAAGGGGACTGGATGTGTGTTACAAATTATGGCCCTATGTCTGGGGTTCTCCAAAAAGAAGGGATATAATTGTATGGACTTTGATGAAATTAGTAGAATAAGTCCTGGGTTTAACAGAAAAGAATACTTTACAGGAGGTAATAACGGCTCTGTAATGTCTTCGGCCACCAGTGAATCATTCAGGCAGAGGGAATGCAGTTTAGGGCTCCTAGGAGCTATAGCTAAGGCAGGAGTTGGCACAGCAGCAGCAGCCCTAGCTTGTATACCTTCAAATTTTTGTAATAGATTAAGTTGACTTGTTTACCTCTCTTGCATATTTTGGGTGTGTCACCATCTGTTGAGCGACTGCATTAATGGCTTCTGCCATACCTGCAGATTTCATATTAGGCTTAGACATTATGTATACCCCTATTAGGGATCCTGGAGTGGTAACAGACTCTCTAGAGAGAAGTAGGCATGAGGTATCAGGGAAAGTCAGGAGAGGAGTTGAAGACAAGCCAGGTTCAGCAACAGATAAACAGTCTGGCAGATAATTGAGTCAAGGGATAAAGAGAAAGGTGGGTCGAAGTCCAAGCCGAGGACAAGCCAGAGTCAGTCCAATCAGGCATCAAGTAATCAGGGGTTAAATTGAGTTTAAAGACAGTAAGGGAAGCCAGGGTTCCAAATACCAGAATACAGAATAAAGTAGAAGACATGCAGAAGGGGGAGACTGGATAACCAGAAATTTCAGATTGGAGAGTCGGGAGCTGGGGAAACCATTGTTTTAACACTAGAGTATCCAAACAAGGTCTAAAAGGCCTCAAAGGAATTTATAGGGCCTTGAATGATGTCACTGTGACATATTGCAGTATCGCATGATTGAAGGTTCTTGGTGCACGAACATCACGTAGCCTGTCTTGAAAGTCAAAAGAGGTCACTGATAATGCAGCCAGCTAAATCTTCAGCTTTAATGCAGACAGTGCATAGCGCACTTGGTTCTTCAGCAGATAACGCACCAGGACTAGGGAGAGAGGTGTTCAGAATTACCATGCTCCACCCTGACTTTACCGAAGGAGCAGCGCTCTGTATTAGTGCACCTCGAGTTGCTACCAGAAGGAAAGTGGTTGTTAGTGAGCTAACCAGATGCAGGTAATGCTGACAGAAGACTATTAACACTTAAAAGAGCTACAATAGCTAAAGTTTCAAACTCAAGTTAAAAACCCCCACCCACCAAAACCCCCAAAATAAAAAAATACTAAAATTAAAAAAACTAATCTACCCATTGCACCTAAAGGGGCATGTGTATGGGCATTGCCCTTCAAAGAGCATTCAGGTATTTTTCCAGGTGGCTCCATCATCTTCTATCTTCATTCTGCACCTCCGCATCACAGAGCGGAGGTGCAGAGCAGTCTTCCCCGATGCGTGGATCCGGAGCGGCGGTCCTCATCGGCGACAATCCTCAGCGACTTGGAGGCTCCTCTTCATCCGATCTCCATCGTACACTAAAAATTGAATAGAAGGTACCGCATTCAATTCGGGGTACCTTGCATTCCTATTGGCTGAAATTTTGAAATCAGCCAATAGGATTAGAGCTACTGAAATCATATTGAATGTTTAAATCAGCCAATAAGATTTCAGTAGCTCTCATCCTATTGGTTGATTAAAAATTTCAGCCAATAGGAATGCAAGGTACCCCAATAAATATGGGGTACCTTGCATTTAATCTTCAGTGTACGGCGGACGATCGCAAGAAGAGGAGCCTCACGCCGCTTTGGACAACCATCACTGAAGACCGCTGCTGAGGACCGCCATTGAGGATCTGCGCATCGGGGAAGCCAGCTCTGTACCTCCACTCTGCTCCGCCTTCGCTCCGGATGTAGATAGAAGATGATGTAGCCACCTGGAAGAAGTTCTTCTCCGCCAGACTTCAGGAACAGTGAGTACCTACTTGGGGCTTAGTCTTAGGCTTTTATTTTATATTTTTTTGGGTGACTTTTTTTAGATTAGGGTTTTTTGGCCTGTAATGCCCTTTTAAGGGCAATGCCCATACAAATGCCATTTTAGGGGCAATGGGTAGTTTATTTTTTTTTAGTGTTAGGTTTTTTTATTTTGGGGGTTTTGGTGGGTGGAGGGTTTTTACTGTTAGGAGGGGACTTATCATTTTTTATATGTAAAAGAGCTGTTTAGCTTAGGGCAATGCCCTGCAAAAGGCCCTTTCAAGGGCTATTGGTAGTTTAGTTTAGATTAGGGGGTGTTTTTATTTTGGGGGGCTTTTTTATTTTCATAGGGATTAGGTTTTTTTGGGGGCGTTTTTTGATAATTTTGACTGTAATTTTAGACTTTTTTTTATTTTTTGTAATTTTAGATTATTTTTTTGTAATTTAATGTTAGTTTTTTTTTTAAAATGAATGTTGGGATGTTTTATTTTAATTATAACTTAGTATTGGGGTTAATTTAGGGGGTGTTAGGTTAGGGGGCTTAGTAATTAAATTAGTTATTTGCGTTGGCGGGTTGGCGGTTTAGGAGTTAATAGGTTAATTAGGTTTATTGCGATGTGGGGGTTTGGCAGTTTAGGGGTTAATAGGTTAATTAGGTTTATTGCGATGTAGGTACTATGGAGTTACCAAATCGTAGAGGATACCAAAAACACAATAATGATAATAAAATACTGTATATATACAATGAATCCAAGTGAAACAGTATGATACAATCGGCAAAATTTCAAGTTATGCGCTAAACTCGTGCGTAAATAACGCTAAAAATGTAGCTGTACCGCACTTTCCATAGTGCTGCCATTACAAGTTACAAAAAAAACTTCTTTTGTTGTGCGATATGGTGCATTAAGCGCCATACTGCACAAAAGCCAAGTCCTGGCTTAAAATGCTTGTGCACGTTTTCCCCCATAGACATCAATGGAGAAAAAGTGTTAGAAAAAAACTAACACCTGTGATTGCAAAATGGCGATCGCTATAACGCAATCCCTATTGATATCTACAGTGGGGCAAAAAAGTATTTAGTCAGCCACCAATTGTGCAAGTTCTCCCACTTAAGAAGATTAGAGAGGCCTGTAATTTTCATCATAGGTATACCTCAACTATGAGAGACAAAATGTGGAAACAAATCCAGACAATCACATTGTCTGATTTGGAAAGAATTTATTTGCATATTATGGTGGAAAATAAGTATTTGGTCACTTACAAACAAGCAAGATTTCTGGCTCTCACAGACCTGTATCTTCTTCTTTAAGAAGCTCCTCTGTCCTCCACTCATTACCTGTATTAATGGCACCTGTTTGAACTTGTTATCAGTATAAAAGACACCTGTCCACAACCTCAAACAGTCACACTCCAAACTCCACTATGGTGAAGACCAAAGAGCTGTCGAAGGACACCAGAAACAAAATTGTAGACCTGCACCAGGCTGGGAAGACTGAATCTGCAATAGGCAAGCAGCTTGCTGTGAAGAAATCAACTGTGGGAGCAATAATTAGAAAATGGAAGACATACAAGACCACTGATAATCTCCCTCGATCTGGGGCTCCACGCAAGATCTCACCCAGTGGGGTCAAAATGATCACAAGAACGGTGAGCAATCATCCCAGAACCACACAGGGGGACCTAGTGAATGACCTGCAGAGAGCTGGGACCAACGTAACAAAGGCTACCATCAGTAACACACTACGCCGCCAGGGACTCAGATCCTGCAGTGCCAGACGTGTCCCCCTGCTTAAGCCATTACATGTCCGGGCCCATTTGAAGTATGCTAGAGAGCATTTGTATGATCCAGAAGCGGGCTGGGAGAATGTCATATGGTCAGATGAAACCAAAGTAGAACTGTTTGGTAGAAACACAACTTGTCGTGTTTGGAGAAGAGAGAATGCTGAGTTGCAACCAAAGAACACCATACCTACTGTGAAGCATGGGGGTGGCAACATCATGGTTTGGGGCTGTTTCTCTGCAAAGGGAACAGGACGACTGATCCGTGTACATGAAAGAATGAATGGGGCCATGTATCATGAGATTTTGAGTGCAAACCTCCTTCCATCAAGATTTGTTTCCACATATTGTCTCTCATAGTTGAGGTATACCTATGATGAAAATTACAGGCCTCTCTCATCTTCTTAAGTGGGAGAACTTGCACAATTGGTGGCTGACTAAATACTTTTTTGCCCCACTGTATGGGGACAAGAAGGTTATGTAAAAACCTAACACCCTAACATAAACCCCTAATCCGCTGCCCCCAACACTAAATAAAGTTATTAACCACTAAACCGCCGCCCCCCACATCGCAACTACTAAAATGAACCTATTAACCCCTAAACCGCTGGCCCCACACATCGCAACTACTAAAGTAAACCTATTACTTCCTAAACCGCTGGCCCCCCATATTGAGACTCACTAAATTAAACTATTAAAACCCTAAACCTAACACCGCTAACTTTAAATTAAAGTTACAATATAACTACGTTAAAATAAATAAAAACTTACCTGTGAAATTAAAAAAAATACTATTTTAAAAAAAAATAATAAAAAAAAACAACCTATATTACAAAATTAAAAAAATCCTTACCCTACGAAAAAATAAAAAAAAATAACTTTACAAAAAAAACAAACTAAAATTATGAAAAATAAAAAAATCTAACAACCAGGTTACAAGTTTTGCGTTAGAAGGTGTACGGTGCTAACAAGCAGTTTTTTTCTCACCGCTCACTTACCTGCAGCGCTGGTATTACGGGTTTTTGCAAACCCGGCGTTAAAAGGCAAGAGGTGAGCGTTGAGCAAAATTGTGCTCCTTACCGCACTCCAATACCAGCGCTGCTTAAGTCAGCGGTGAGCTGGTCGTACGTGCTCGTGCACGATTTGCCCGTAGACATCAATGGGGAGAGCCGGCTGAGAAAAAGTCTAACACCTGCCAAAAAGCAGCGTAAAGCTCAGTAACGCAGCCCCATTGATTCATATGGGGAAATACAATTTATGTTTACACCTAACACCCTAACATGAACCCCGAGTCTAAACACCCCTAATCTTACACTTATTAACCCCTAATCTGCCGCCCCCTGACATTGTCACCACCTACATTACATTTTTGAACCCATATTCTACTGCTCCGGACATCGCCGCCACTATAATAAACATATTAACCCCTAAACCGCCGCACTCCCACCTCGCAAACATTAGTTAAATATTATTAACCCCTAATCTGCCGTCCCTAACATCGCCACTACCTACCTACATTTACAAACCCCTAATCTGCCGCCCCCAACGTTGCCGCCACTATACTAAATTTATTAACCCCTAAACCTAAGTCTAACCCTAACCCTTAAATATAATTACAATAAATCTAAATAAAAATTTATATTATTACCTAAATAATTCCTATTTAAAACTAAATACTTACCTGTAAAATAAACCCTAAGCTAGCTACAATATAACTAACAGTTACATTGTAGCTAGCTTAGGGTTTATTTTTATTTTACAGGCAAGTTTGTATTTATTTTAACTAGGTAGAATAGTTACTAAATAGTTATCAACTATTTACTAACTACCTAGCTAAAATAAATAAAAAGTACCTGTAAAATAAAACCTAACCTAAGTTACATTAACACCTAACACTACACTACAATTAAATAAATGACCTAAATGAAATACAATTAAATAAATTAAATACAATTAGCTACAAAATAAAAAAAAAACTAGCCTAAACTAAACTACCAATAGCCCTTAAAAGGGCCTTTTGCAGGGCATTTCCCCAAAGTAATCAGCTCTTTTACCAGTAAAAAAAAATACAAACACCCCCCAACAGTAAAACCCACCAACCACACAACCAACCCCCCAAATAAAAACCTAACTAAAAAAACATAAGCTCCCCCTAACCTAAAAATAAAAACCACCCAATACACCCTTAAAAAGACCTAACACTAACCCCCTGAAGATCGACTTACTGTTCTGAAGACCGGACATCCATCCTCAAGGAAGCGGCAAAAGTCTTCATCCAGCCATACCGAAGTCCTCAACGAAGCCGGGAGAAGTCTTCATCCAAGCCTGGCGAAGTGGTCCGCCAGACGGGCAGAAGTCAACATCCAGACCGCATCTTCTATCTTCATCCATCCGATGCAGAGTGCCTCCATCTTCAAGACATCCGACGCGGAGCATCCTCTTCATCCGGAGTCTTCTTACTGAATGAAGGTTCCTTTAAATGACGTCATCCAAGATGGCGTCCCTTAGATTCCGATCAGCTGATAGAATTCTATCAGCCAATCGGAATTAAGGTAGAAAAAATCATATTGGCTGATGCAATCAGCCAATAGGATTGAAGTTCAATCCTATTGGCTGATCCAATCAGCCAATAGGATTGAGCTTGCATTCTATTGGATGTTCCAATCAGCCAATAGAATGCAAGCTCAACCCTATTGGCTGATTGGATCAGCCAATAGGACTGAACTTCAATCCTGTTGGCCGTCTTCAGAACAGTAAGTCGATCTTCAGGTGGTTAGTGTTAGGTTTTTTTAAGGGTGTATTGGGTGGGTTTTATTTTTAGGTTAGGGCTTTGAGCCGCAAAAGAGATAACTGCGCTTTTAAGGGCAATGCCCATCCAAATGCCCTTTTCAGGGCAATGGGGAGCTTAGGTTTTTTTAATTAAGTTTTTATTTGGGGGGTTGGTTGTGTGGGCGGTGGGTTTTACTGTTGGGGGTTTTTTGTATTTTTTTTACAGGTAAAAGAGCTGATCACTTTGGGGCAATGCCCCGCAAAAGGCCCTTTTAAGGGCTATTAATAGTTTATTTTAGGCTAGGGTTTTTTTTTATTTTGGGGGGGCTTTTTTTATTTTGATAGACTATTAGGTTAGGTGTAATTAGTTTAAAGATCTGTAATTTGTTTATTATTTTCTGTAATTTGTTTCTTTTGTAATTTAGCTAATTTAATTTAATTTATTTAATTGTATTTAATTTAGGGAATTTATTTAATTGTAGGGTTAGGGTAGGTGTTAGTGTAACTTAGGTTAGGTTTTATTTTACAGGTCAATTTGTCTTTATTTTAGCTAGGTAGTTATTAAATAGTTAATAACTATGCAATAAATATTCTACCTAGTTAAAATTAATACAAACTTGCCTGTAAAATAAAAATAAACCCTAAGCTAGCTACAATGTAACTTTTAGTTATATTGTAGCTAGCTTAGGGTTTATTTTATAGGTATTTCGTTTTAAATAGGACTAATGTAGTTAATTATAGGAATTTTATTTAGATTTATTGAATTTATATTTAAGTTAGGGGGTGTTAGGGTTAGACTTAGATTTAGGGGTTAATACATTTAATATAATGGCGGCGACGTTGGGGACGGCAGATTAGGGGTTAATAAATGTAGGTAGGTGGCGGCAATGTTAGGGATAGCAGATTAGGGGTTAATATTATTTAACTAGTGTTTGCGAGGCGGGAGTGCTGCGGTTTAGGGGTTAATATGTTTATTATTGTGGCGGCTATGTCCAGAACGGCAAATTAGGGGTTACAAATTTTATTTTAGTATTTGCAATGCGGGAGGGCCTCAGTTTAGGGGTTAATAGGTAGTTTATGGGTGTTAGTGTACCTTTTAGCACTTTAGTTATGAGTTTAATGCTACGGCGTTGTACCATAAAACTCTTAACTACTGACTTTAGAATGGATTAGGGATCTTGGAGGTAGAAGGTGTACCGCTCACTTTTTGGCCAGGACAGACTCGTAATACCGGCGCTATGGAAGTCCCATAGAAAAAAGGGTTTACGAAGTTTACGTAAGTTGTTTTGCGGTAAGGCCAAAGAAGTGTGCGGTGCCCCTAAACCTGCAAGACTCGTAACAGCAGCGGGCGCAAAAAAGCAGAGTTAGGACCTGTTAACCCTGCTTTTTTACCTTAACGCACAACTCATAATCTTGCCGTAAGATTACAAAAAATAATAAACGAAATTATTCAAAATAATAAAAATTAAACCTAATCTAATACCCCTAAAAAAACAAAAAAACTAAATAAAAACAACCCCTAATCTAACAATAAACTACCAATAGCCCTTAAAAGGGCCTTTTGTAGGGCATTACCCTAAGTTAAACAGCTATTTTAAGTTAAAAAACATTTCTTTATTTTTTAATGGGCACTAAAGAGCTGATTGCAATGCCCATACAAATGCCCCTTTAGTGGCAATGGGTATCTTAGGTTTATTTAGAATTAGTTTTTTTCTATTTTGGGGGGTTGGTTGGGTGGGGGGTTTTACTGTTAGGGGGTACTTAGGAGGTTAGGGGGTTTAATTTTTTAACGTAAAAGAGCTGTTTAACTTAGGGCAATGCCCTACAAAAGGCTCTTTTAAGGGCTATTGGTATTGGTTTATTGTTAGATTAGGGAGTGTTTTTATTTTGAGGTGGCTTTTTTGTTTTTATAGAGGTATTAGATAAGGTTACATTTTAATTATTTTGGATAATTTCGTTTATTATTTTTTGAAATCTTAGATTTTTATTATTTTTAGTAATTTTAGAGGGTTTTGTTTGTAAAGTTATTTATTTTTATTTTTTTCGTAGTGTTAGGATTTTTAATTTTGTGATTCAGGTTTTTTTATTTTTAGCGATGTGGGTGGGCATCAGATTAGGGGTTAATAGGTTTTATATAGTATTCGCGACGCGGGGGGATGGCGGATTAGGGGTTAATAGGTAGTTTATGGGTGTTAGTGTACTTTGTAACATTTTTGTTATGAGTTTTGTGAAACGTTTTTGTTTCACAAAATCCATAACTACTGGTAATTGATCGCGGTATGGATCGTGGCAGTATAAGCTAGAATGCTATCGCAATAGCCTGACCGAACAACTTGTAATACGGGACACCTAAAAATTCCACACTCAAAAGCCATTTTTTGAGTGTGGAATGGAGAGTTACGGTATAGGCTAAAATGCTTGTGGTATAGCCGTATTGCCACGACTTGTAATATGGGTTACCTGCCATTCCGTGCGCAAAGGCCAATTATTCAGCGGTATAGCCGTACCGCAAAACTTGTAAATTAGGTGTATGTGAGCAGTTTATGAAGAGTTACAAATCCACCTGTAGCTCTCTATAAGTCCGTATAATGCTACCGATTGTAGTCCCGGTTTACAAGGTGTTTAATATCTCAGCATTCAAATTCCCACACTGGTCGTAAGCATTCAGGCTACCTTCTTCTTATTTCAATCAAATAATCACTGTGCCTCTTTGGTTTTTTGTTTTGTTTTTTATAAATATTTTTTATTGGGGTTTCATAGTACAAAACTGTTTGACAAAAGAGAATAATGAGCATAAAGCACAATTTTTCAACACTTTCAGTAAACTTAAAGGGACATGAAACCCACATTTTTTCTTTCATGATTTTGAAAGAGAATGCAGTTTTAAACATCTTTCTAATTTACTTCTATTATCTAATTTGTTTAATTCTCTTGATATTCTTTGCTGAAAAGCATATCTAGATATGCTCAGTAGCTGCTGATTGGTTGCTGCACATAGAAGCCTTGTGTGATTGGCTCACCATGTGTATTGCTTTTTCTTCAACTAAGGATATCTAAAAAATGAAGCAAAATAAATAATAGAAGTACATTGTAATGTTGTTTAAATTTGTATGTTCTATCTGAATCATGAAAGAAAGATTTTGGGTTTAGTGTCCCTTTAAGCTTAAACAAACAAACAAGCATCCCCAGAAATATTCAGACTGTGAAAGAAGGGGATTTTATTTAGGAAGGAAGGGAAGTATAAAGAACTATTCATAAGCTAATCATGTTTTATGTAAGAAAATGTGATTACAAATTGAGGTATTTATGAGAGAAACCGCAAAAAAATACTCTGAGCATAATAAAAATGCCAGAGTATATTAGTGGGTAGGGTGGGAATGAGTATAAAGGGCTAGCCAAGCAACATAGGTGTTAAACGTAGTACTCCAAAAAACATGATCTGTACAGATTACTTTGGAGGATATACAGTATATGTTGATAATGGACCAAATACATACTAGGAAGAGGAAAGAGGCAAGTGAATACTGTACAATAACTATACTGCTGAACATAATAGAACACAAAATGCTGCCTCGGCTGCTGACAACGTAATAAAATGTAATAAAATGTACCCCTAAGTGAGTTATACTAGGTACTGCGCTCTCACCTCACTACCTGTCCCCTTGACCCTATCCCCTCACAGCTACTCCACTCCCTCTCTTCTACCCTTACCCCTATATTCACACACATTTTCAACCTCTCCCTCAGCACCGGTATATTTCCCTCATCTCTGAAACATGCACTGGTCACACCTATCCTCAAAAAACCTTCCCTTGATCCAACCTCCCCAACCAACTACCGCCCTATTTCCCTCCTCCCTGTTGCCTCAAAGCTTCTTGAAAAACTAGTATATGCACACCTATACCATTTCCTTACATTAAACTTCCTCCTTAACCCACTGCAATCTGGATTTCATCCCCATCACTCCACAGAGACAGCAATCGTTAAGGTTACCAACAACCTAATGACAGCAAAATCAAAAGGCCACTTCTCTCTGCTTATGCTCCTTGATCTGTATGCAGCCTTTGATACTGTTGACCACCCTCTCATGGTTCTCTTCCTACCTGTCAAACCGTACCTTTAGTGTAGCCTTCTCTGGGGCCTCCTCTGCTCTGTCACCACTTTCTGTCGGGGTACCGCATGGCTCTATCCTCGGGTCCCTTACTCTTCTCAATCTACACATCATCATTAGGTTCCCTAATAAAGTCCTACGATTTCCAATATCATTTGTATGCCGACTACACCCAAATCTACTTCTCTGCACCAGACCTATCTCCTTCCTTGCTAACCCGTGTCACTAACTGTCTTTCTCACATCTCTTCCTGGATGTCCTCTCACTACCTCAAGCTAAATCTGTTCTTCCAAAATCTCGACCCTCAATCTCTCTATAACTGTCGACAACTCCATCATTACCCCTACCCCACATGCCCGATGTCTCTGGGTCAACTTTGACTCAGATCTTTCTTTCACTCCTCACATTCAGTCTGTGGCTAAAGCCTGCCGCTTCCACCTTAAAAACATCTCTAAAATTAGACATTTCCTTACACATGACACAAATAAGATTTGAATCCATTCTCACATCCTTTCCCACCTCGATTACTGCAGCTCTGTCCTCTCTGGTCTCCCCAGCTGCAGCTTAGCTCCTTTACAATACATAATAAAAGCCTCTGCCAGACTCATCTTCCTTACACGTCGCTCTTCATCTGCTGCCCCTCTCTGCCAATCCCTTCACTGGCTTCCTCTTGCCTCTAGGATTAAACACAATATTCTCACTCTGACATACAAAGCCCTCAACTGCACTGCTCCCCCCTATATCTCAGACCTTGTCTTCAGATACTCTCCCTCCCGTCCCCTTCGCTCTGCTCATGATCTCCTACTCTCCTCCTCTCTTGTTACCTCATCACACTCCCATTTACAGGACTTCTCCAGACTAGCTCCCATCTTGTGGAACTCTCTGCCTCGCTCCACAAGACTCTCCCCTAGTTTTGAAAGCTTCAAGCTCTCCCTAAAGACTCTACTGTTCAGGGATGCATGCAACCTACACTAACTTTTCTTTATACCAGTTCCTCTCTTCCATTGCTATCCCCTGAACCCCCTTAGCATGTATGCCTAAGAGTCCAGCTATTTGCAGATCACCTTCTTAAGAGCTGACTACAACAGTGCAACTCTTGGCAGGGCCCCCTACCCATTAGATCCCTATAATTGTTTTGTTGTACTCTGCATTTGTTTATAGCGCTGCAGAATTTGTTGGCGCTCTACAAATAACTAATAATAATAATAATAATAGTGTGTGTTAAATAAGAACATTATGATTCTAGACTTAAAAAAAAAAAAAGCCTCATCTCTGCAGGGTGTTCATCCCCATCTTCGGTATCTCAGTGAAATTCCTATGAGATAGGGGGCGCCCTAAAGCAAATAAGTGATATAAATACTAAGAAAATAGTTAACAGGTATAATTACTCGTATGTCAGTATATTAATCAAAATAATTAAAATATCAGATCTATAAGTGCAAATGTCATAATAAATATAACTCAATCAGTGCAAAAATAATAAAAAATAATTGGACAAATTCCAGATAAAAATAAAAGTCTCTGAGGAGTGGATAGACGATAATCTAGGCAGCAATCTGTAGAGAACCCGGCCAGGATCCTATGAAGATGATCTATAAAACAGAAAAAAGACAGATGCGCCACATGGCCCAATATTGTTTGTTCAACACAGTGAATGCAATCTGATTGTGCCGATGCAAACTCACACTTTGGGAAGCACTCCAGTTAGTGCAATGGAAGCAGTCTGGGATCAATTACAGTAACCCAGCAGACCGACCTCTTGGATAGAGAAATATATTCTGTGATAAAAATACAAGAAGACACAAAGGTGCCTATATGGCCTAGTACAGTTTGGACCCAAAGGATAATGCTGTATATAGTTGAAAATTTACACACATTCGGTGGAGCATCTCCATTGATGCTAATCAGGCAGGAAGGGATCAATACAGTCACCCAACAGACTATGACAAGGTTTCCACAGGAAGCAATCAACAAAAATCCAAGGGACCAGGATTGATCCAAATAATAGACAATAGCAAGTGTTTGTAAAAAAATGATAGTCTTTACTTATAAAAGATTAAAAACAAGCGACGCATTTCTCAGCAACAAGCTGTTTCATCAGGCTTATCTGATAAGCCTGATGAAACAGCTTGTTGCTGAGAAACGCGTCGCTTGTTTTTAATCTTTTATAAGTAAAGACTATCATTTTTTTACAATCCTGGTCCCTTGGATTTTTGTTGATTGCTTCCTGTGGAAACCTTGTCATAGTCTGTTGGGTGACTGTATTGATCCCTTCCTGCCTGATTAGCATCAATTGAGATGCTCCACCGAATGTGAGTACATTTTCAACTATATACAGCATTATCCTTTGGGTACAAACTGTACTAGGCCATATAGGCACCTTTGTGTCTTCTTGTATTTTTATCACAGAATATATTTCTCTATCCAAGAGGTCGGTCTGCTGGGTGATTGTGATTGATCCCAGACTGCTTCCATTGCACTAACTGGAGTGCTTCCCAAAGTGTGAGTTTGCATCGGCACAATCAGATTGCATTCACTGTGTTGAACAAACAATATTGGGCCATGTGGCGCATCTGTCTTTTTTCTGTTTTATAAATCAGTGAAATTCCGCTGTGGAAGGGGTGCTTGGAGAGGGGTTACTTTGCTGCTTGCTCTTCAGTAACGTATAGGCAGGGTGCTTTGGTTCTGCTCATTGGGAGTGTGAAAATAACTGACTCCTTGCGGTTATCACTCAAATCTCTCACATCCAATGTGACATCCAGATTGCATCCCTGGTTGGTTAAGTCAGGCTCTTGAGGGGGTAGAAGAGGTGCCGTAATTCCATTGGAAGACCTAGAGGCTAGAGAAGGTCCAAATCAAGTAGTAATTAGCTGATTGAGATTCTTGAAGTGTTCATCAAAAAGTCTACAAAGCACTGCCTCTAATCTTGGTGGTGTCATCTCCATTGCACTATATGTAACTCCAGCGTATCGATAGAAGCTAATATCTGAATAGTACTGAATAAGGTTATGCACATATAGAAAAAGGAATGCAATCCAAGATGGTTGTTTGCACCTCTCAGATCAACTGCGTCACTGGTACAAATGCACCACTCAATGTCAGACTTTCCCGTATCAACACATAGATTGAGCTCTAGACTCTAAGGGGCCTATTTACTATGGTGCGAGCGGACATGATCCGATATAGCGGATTATGTCCGCTGCACATCGATAAATGCCGACAGCATATACTGTCGGCATTTATCATTGCACCAGCAGTTCTTGTGAACTGCTGGTGCAATGCCGTCCCCTGCAGATTTGCGGCCAATCGGCCACTATCAGGGAGTGTCAATTAACCCGATCATATTCGATCGGGTTGATTTCTGTCCGCCACTTCAGAGCAGGCGGACAGGTTATGGAGCAGCGGTCTTTAGACCACTGCTTCATAACTTCTGTTTCCAGTGAGCCTGAAGGCTTGCCGGAAACACGGGGCATCAACCTCCGTACAGAGCTTGATAAATTGACCCATATGTAAGAGTTGTGATGTCGATGCTGACAGTAGCAGCCCTGCCTTAAGCTTAGAAGAAAATAGCCAAGTCACTGCATGGTCGGTCTTATCACAGCGTTTGAACCCTTGGTGTGGTGCTTTTGTAGATTTCCAGGCTAGTTCTGAATATACGATGCATGACAGGAGTTCATTCCTTAAAGTATGTATAATGTAAATAAAGGTATAAAAACCGTATGAATTCAACCAGAGCCAGGAGTTCTGCTGTGATGCGACCATCTGCTTCGGTAGTTAGCTTGAGATAAAGTGCAACCAAGGTATGTGTATCTGTTTGCTACATTTAGTAATAATAGTATTGACATGTAACACCAGATTGTGGACTAGTCTTAGTGCAGAGCCACAATTTGTATAACGCATCCTGCGCCAAACTGTTTAATCTACTAAGATCAATAGACTTTATAAAACTAGAGTTTCTCGACCCTCTTGTCCCAATGAAATAAGATCATCAGAATGCCAATTTCTGATTGTAATATGGTATTTGCATGTTAAAATGTTAATGTAATGGCTGGTTATATATCACCCGCCTGCAAACCGGCAAATTCTCATTTGCGGGTGCACGATAATTTAGAGCTCCACTTGTAATCTAGCCCTGTGGTGGTTATTTTAATTAAACATCAGAGACTTAAAGTTCTTAAAGGGACATTATTCACTAGATTTTTCTTTGCATAAATGTTTTGTAGATGATCCCTTTATATAGCCCAACTGGGTGTGTTTTTGTAAAATGTATAGTTTTGCTTATTTTTAAATAAAATTGTGCTGATTTCCCAACTCCTAACCTAACCAAGTTTTAGATGTATACTGATGTATACAGACTTCAGACTGCTTCTGTTTGTATAATGGAATGGGTCATTTCATATGCAGGGGAGGGGGAGAGGTTCTGCTCTCAGCCCCTTTCAGTGGGTGTCCCAGGCTAATCTCATCAACAGTGCTAAATTGGGAGCTTCTAAATAAGTTTTTGAAAGGTTTGATACTGGATTTTTATATCAGTATCTGTGCATATTATTCTTTATAGTAGTGTCTATTACATGCAGTTAAATAAACTGATTTACTAGATTAAAGACAAGATGTAGTTAGAACACAATAATAGAACTAGTAAACTCTGTAACAGAACTAGGCATATGTCAGCTGCATGATTTAACTTAAAACTTTGATTTTATTTACTAAAAATACATTTTAGTAAAAGAATTCTCCCTAGTGCTTTGACTCTAAATCAACAGTGAAATGAGCAGTGGGAAAGAAGTCAAGGAATGGATGCGTGCCATGCTCTCTCACAAAGAATTCTAAGCTGTGTATATACATGTCTCTTCATGTTTAATCAAGGAGACACTGGTGTTTTAAAAATCCGTCATCAGAGAAATGATAATGATCAAAAATGAGGAGCTGTGTGTGTAAAATCCAGGAAAAAGCTGACAGGAGCACATCTTCAACTTGAAAAGCAACAGGAACCCTAATTAAAGGGATAGAAAGGTCAAAATTGAATTGTGTATGGGTGCATTTAAATTTTACTGAGAAGCATTATTGCAATATAGGTTCATTAGCAAAAGTGCTTCTAGTAAAAGCTATTACTGTTTTTCAGTGGCATACAGACATATGCTATGAGTGCCCCATGCACCAGTATTCAAACACCACACCTTTTCAAAAAGTATGACACTCCAAAAGAAAACTTTCGCCTTAATGAATTAGTTTAATTATATAGTACGTGTTAATATTCTAAAGAAAGAAGGGTGATGTGTATACAGTTTGCAGTCTTTAAACTCAGAAAAATCTGGATGGTATACACATATTAGCACTTTTTGTGGTATGAGGACTTTCATGCAGCCTTTTGCAGCAAAATTGATTCAGTTTTCTAATCTAGCATGTGGCAGCATAAAATATAATTATTAATGTATCACCTTCGTTTTATTTGTATTGTAATAGGTTGTAAAAAACAGATGTTATACAGGATCACTGGTCTGTATTTTCTATACTATTTATATTACCAATACAGATCAGGAGCCTTGAATAGTATCTTCTATACTTCCTCCATATATCCTTATAAATAACTGAAGGAGTTAAGTAGCCAATAAACATAAGTATATAAAAATTATTCACCTAATATCTTCCTCCAGAAGAAAACAAGGCAAGGATGCCCACTCTCCACTATTATTCAATATCTCCTTAGAATCTTTTGCAAAATCTTGGGGATAGGCTAGGGGGAGTCTTGACTGGTGGTAGAGAGTTCGTATTATCTTTATATGCTGATGATATATTACTATACATGAGAAATACAAAGGATACGATACCAAAACTACGCCAGTAAGTCAGAAATATTATGGATTATTAAGAATAAGAACAGTTTAATAGAAAACCTTTTTTTGTCTGGCAACAGAGAAAATAAAATATCTCTGAATAGTCCTTTCTAAAAACCCTAAGCAATGGTATGAACTGAACTATCCACAGCTATGGGCAAAAAATTTGGCCTCACTACGAGACTGGTCGAGACTCCCGCTATCGCTTTCTGCTAAAATATCCTTGATCAAAATAATACTATTACCCAAGATTTTTTTCTTATACAAAATCTTCCAGTATTTATCTATAGTAAAGACTTAAGAAAGTTTCATACTGCTCTAGATTTTTCTGGGGTAGAGGAAAACCATGTATTTCTATATATAGGCTTTCACATGCCAAAAAAGACAGAGGACTGGCACTTCCTGATGTCAAAATTTATAATTGGTCCAGTATGGCCAAAATCACTCTAGATTGGCTAACTGGAGTGGAATATATTACAAATTACCAAGTGGAAGAGAATATAATGTTCCCATATTCACTTAAAGCACTTCTACATATTCCTAAAATTGAAAATCTAAAAATTAATATTCCTAAATACACTATCTGGAAAAAACCTGTCAAGGGCCAAATATAGACAATTCTATTTCCACCCTCCTTCCAATGCAAGAGAATCCGGAATTTGAGCCTGGATTAGACTCCAGAATTTTTAAAAAGTGTGTCCAGAAGGGGCTTAATTGTGTAATTCAACTTGTGGATAGAGAAACAAACAAAGTTATTTGAATATTTGGTACAGGAATTCAGTTTGAGTAATAAATATTTTTTTGCATATCTTCAAGTAAGACATTTTCTCTCAATAAAGAAGATCTTTAAAAAAAGAGACTTGCTCTTTGGGCATCCTGGATACAATAACGAAATCATATCAAACAGACATGCATTCCATGGCACTTCTATATAAAACCTTTGTAAATCAAGGTGAAAAAGATTTAAAGGGACAGTCAACACCAGAATTTTTGTTGTTTTAAAAGATAGATAATCCCTTAATTGATAACTCCCCAGTTTTGCATATCCAACACAGCTATAATTAATCATGTTTTACCTCTGTAATTACCTTGTATCTAAGCCTCAGCAGACTGCCCCTTATTTCAGTTCTTTTGACAGACTTGCATTTTAGACAATCAGAGCTGACTCCATGGTAAATTCACGTGCATGAGCTCAATGTTATCTATTTGAAACACATGAACTAATGCCCTCTAGTAGTGAAAAACTATCAAAATGCATTTAGATTAGAGGCGGCCTTCAAGGTCTAAGAAATTAGCATATGAACCTCCTAGGTTTAGCTTTCAACTAAGAATACCAAGAGAACAAAGCAAAATTGGTGATAAAAGTAAATTGGAAAGTTGTTTAAAATGACGTGCCCTATTTGAATCATGAAAGTTTTTTTGGACTTGACTGTCCTTTAAGGACGCTTTATCTTAAATGGCTGACTGAATTAGAGAATCTTCGGTTTGAGGATTTTAAAGATGTTTTTACCAGAATTACCAAATATACAGTATCAATAACATGGAAGGAGGCTCATATGAAACTAGTAAATATATCCTATATTACCCTCTCCATGAGATTAAAATGGAATCCCACTGAAAGAGTGCCATGTTCTAGATGCCATTCATGGCAGACGGACCTTCTCCATTGTTTTTGGTCTCAAATCGGTTTTTGGTTGAAAACATTTCTAAATATTTAAATTACACTAAATAAATACTATATTTTTAGCCTTTGTGATGACCTGGGTATACAGAATAGAGGTCTAATCAATACTGCTATTCTTATTGCAAGACAACAGATTATTAAATCTTGGAAGGATAAACATAGCCCTAGCTTTTGTGCTTTCTTAAAAGAGATCAGATTCCAGATAGCGGTGGAGAAATATGATGCACTAACTCCCGTTGAGAAAAAAGTAAAATATTTTTTGGATAAATGGGATAAAGTGCTTAGGTCCTTCCTGCTAGCATTGCAATTACAAATTTTCCACCCTAGGAGATACTCTATTGAATTTGTACTAGCAATCTTGGTAACCGACTGGTATCCTTTGGAGTGGAGATACTTGATTTAATACGGAAATGGGGAGGAGGGGGAGTATTTTTTATTCTATGTGTGCGTTGTCTTCATTTGTCTGGTTTTGTTTTGTCTTGATTCGTCTGGTTTTGTGTTTGTTTCGGTTGGTTAGGGGATAACTCAAAAAATAAATAGAAAGTCTCCAACATTAGGTGCACACAGGATATAGGTAATAGATCCCATAGGTGCCAAACTTTGAAGTCTTCAAAATTTTTGTTTCTTTATAAAAGGCGAAGATATTTATTTATTGTTTCATCCTGTATGATTGTATGTATGGGAAAATGCTTAAAGGGACATAATACTCATATACTAAATCACTTGAAACTGATGCAGTATATCTGTAAAAAGCTGACAGGAAAATATCACCTGAGCATCTCTATGTAAAAAAGGAAGATATTTTACCTCACAATCTCCTCAGCTCAGCAGAGTAAGTTCTGTGTACAAAGTTATACTCAGCTGCTCCCAGCTGCAGGTAAAAAAATTAAAAAAATGAAGAAATGAACAGCAGCCAATCAGCATCAGCAGTGCTGAGGTCATGAACTCTTACTGTGATCTCATGAGATTTGCCTTAACTCTCATGAGATTTCATAGTAAGCTTCCTTTACCTGATTGGTGAAATAATATGAGAGTTCACGAAGCTCATCCTTTCAGTTGTCCCGGGACAGACATACTAATATGCTGCTTAGAAATCCTTTACAATGGGAGGTGGCTACTGAGGAACTTTTGAGGTAAAATATCTTTCTTTTTTACATAGAGATGTTCAGGAGATATTTTCTAATCAGCTTTTTACAGCTATGCTGCATCACTTTCAAGTGTTTAAACATTTGGGTATTATGGCCCTTTAAAGAAGTTTAGAGTGCCGATTTATTAACTCATCAAAAATTATTGTTATAATATGAACTGTTTATTTTGGTGATTTTGTATTTGACAAATGTCTTTATTGATATTATGTTTTTTATGTATATACTTTATAGCACCATGTATGATTGTTTTAAGATGCCCTTTGTTGGATAATAAAAAGATATTAAAAAAAAAAAGTATATAAGAATTATAAATGCTTCCATATTAACATTTTAATCTGCCAGGAAAAGGTTATCCCTGCTCTGCGTTTATAACAGCTGTTTGTGCTATTGGCAGGAATGAATAAATATTGGTTCATTAAGGCCTTCATTCTAAGCTGAAGTTATTGCTATCCAAAATCACATTTCCTACTTGCCAAAAATCATCAATTACTTAAACCAGTATGCCAGTTTTACCATATGTTAACCTATTTTAAATGTTTCTGTGTTTGATAAACAATACAGTATTTTGTGCACTAGCAAATGGAAAATCAGTAAAATCAGTACATTGTTTAAACAATATAAAAGGCCTTGGTTACAGCTTTATTTTCAGTATTGTCGGGGGATTAAGAAGAAAAAACACAGAAAGAAGGGATTGGTAATCAGTGGATTTCTTGCCTGAGCAAATCTGAATGAAGGAAACAAGTTACAATTTTTTTTGAAACCATACAAATAACAAAGGAGTTTATCCACATAGAACACTATAATCAGCTACACAGACTGATACATATACACAAAGACATTTGACATATACAAAAACTACTACTCAAAGTCATATATACAAAGATCAGAAACAGAAGAAGTAGAATGATGGATGTAAGCAACCAATCCCTGCACCCATATCTCACATCACCTAGAAATACAAACAGATGAGGGTGATAGACTAAAGTTATTTAATGTTAGAAATAATATAAATATTGCCACTCCCTTTTAATAGATCAGTAGCACATTATCTTTCATAACTATCTTGCATATAAATGGTTAATAAAGCAAATCTGACATTTTTACTTCATTTCAGATTAAACAGTAACCAGCCATAGTGAATTATCTGTTTTAAACTTCCTTGAGATGTCTGAGTGATATAGGATATACAGTATTAGCCAATGGTGCTCCAAGTAAAGGCTGAGAAGTTTTTATGTGTGAGATTGTTTGAATCACAGACTTCTTGCATAATTATTGTTTGAAAGAACATGTGGCTCTTTCAGGCATTTAGTCTTGAGGGCTAAGCGCCACATAGGTGCAATGTATATTTTTCTGAGCAATAAACAAGATCCCCTTTAAAAAATTGCCCATTTAAACACCATGAGCCCTGAGGAGTATTGAGTAAAGAAAATTAACCTCTAGCAGTCAGCAATTTAGAGATGGTAAACTACGTCATTCTAATGACAATGTCCAGTGTACCAGAGGCAAGAAAGTGTGTATAACTTAAAAGGACATTAAACACCTCTTGCTTTTGTGTAAAAAGCATGTTTTGTCCCATACTCCCTAGAAACACCATAGATAAATATTTGTAACCTCCAAATGCTGCCAGCCAGATAGCTGGTTTGGATAATTAACAGCTTTTTAAAAAAAAAAAATAAAAAATAATAATTTTTATTGAGGTTTTATCAAAGAAAAAAAAGGTACACTTTCAATATACACAATATGACCCACAACAGATATTCTTCATACCTATTAACAACATCACAGCTTATTATAATGAAAATTAGTAATAATTGTAGAACAAGCATTTTAAAGTCTATACCAGAATATTTATTGTTTTAAAAGATAGATAATCCCTTTATTACCCATTCCCAAGTTTTGCATAACCAACACAGTTATATTAATATAATTTTTACATCTGTGATTATCTTGTATCTAAGCCTCTACAAACTGCACCTTATTTCAGTTTTTTTGACAGACTTGCATTTTAGCCAATCAGTGCTGGCTCCTAGGAACTCCACGTGCGTGAGCACAGTGTTATCTAAATGAAACACATGAACTAACACCCTCTAGTGGTGAAAACTGTCACTATGCCCTGAGATGAGAGGCAGCCTTCAAGGGCTTAGAAACTAGCATATAAACCTCCTAGATTTAGGTTTCAACTAAGAATACCAAGACAACAAAGCAAAATTTGTGATAGATAAATTTGAAAATTGTTTAAAATTACATGTTCTATCTGAATAATGAAAGTTTGTTTTGGATTAGACTGTCCCTTTAAGTCTCTATCTTTCAATTATCCGTATGATTTGCACTCTCCAATAACATGAGAGGCCACAAAAGACTAAGGGCTAGATTATAAGTGACGCACTATCGTTAGTAATATCACAATATCGCGTTACAAATTACAAGTTGAAAGTAAACATGCACCACCAAGTGCAATCTAAATTTGCGCTCATCAGGTTAGAGCAATTAAAGACCTCATGTAAAGGGTTAGGGCTTTAAAAAAAAGTTGCAAAAAAATACCCTTATGGGCCCTGATATTCAAAGGATTCTTCAACTTGGTAAGAAATTTGTAGTTCAGACTTCACAGGTGCTGAACTCACTGAGCACATTTCTGTATGTGAAGGAGAAACAAGCCCAGTGCAATATAGCATTGCGTAACACCAGAGTTCTGCTGCGTTTACACTTTGTGCTTTGTATTTGATATCACTTTACACTTCAGAGTAACTTTTATTACATATGATATGTTATTTAAATATGTTTGTTTTTTTTTTCTTTTGTTATTTGTGTCTTTTCTTTTCTCATATAAATGTGTTCTCTGTTTATCTTTTCCTTGCCCTGCATGACAAAATTAATTATATTCTAATGTTAAGATATTGTACCATATTTATTGCTTATAAATAAATAAATAAATAAATAAATAAAGGGTAAAAAAGAAAAAAAAGAGAAAAAAAACTTATTACATTTAAACTTTGCACTTTCTATTTTGTGTTTTATTTTGTATACAACAGTGAATATAGGACTGTGATTTTACAAATTGTGAATATTTCTTCACAGTTTCTGTGTAACTTTAACAAATTAGGACTAGAATACAAGAGGAGCTCTAATTAATCGCGTGCACGCAAACTGGCAAATTTGCCCGTTTACGGGCATGCGATAACCAACCATTACAAGTGGCTGCGTATTGCTACCGTAAGCTCGCAGTAGCAGTTAGCATTCAAAAAATTAACTAGAGATCAGATCTCTGGTTAATTTTCTAAATGTCCCCCAATTCCCCCAAAATAAAATGGTGTGTTGGTTTTACAAAAAAAAATGAGTATCTTTAGTTTTAAAAATATAACGTCTAAAAGCAGTTATAAGGGGTTAAAAATGGCAAGTGTGGGACTAAAAAAAAATGGGACTAAAAAGTGCCTTTACATTGCTTTCTAGGGGGACTGTGTTATTTCTGTAAATATATATGTATATGCTTATATACATATATATTTATGTGTTAATATGTGTATATACATTGGTATTGTGCTGGTATTACAAAGTGGAGCACAAATATCGCTTTCGTGAAAGCGATATTTTGTGCTCCACTTGTAATCTGGCCCTTTATTGGGAAGGAAAAAATGGGGATGAAGGGAACTGCACAGTTAATACTTTTTCTGAATGTGTTTGTGTGTGTTACTACTGAGTGTAACGTGTGTATCACAGTGTCTAGAGGCTTGTAATAAATACATTGATCAGTAGAGAGACTAGGAAGCTGTTATGTAAGTATGCGTGAGCGTAGAAGATAACGTAGTTCTGTATACAAACTGTTACATATGCATAGAGGTCTAGATGTGACTGAATTATTTGAGCTTTGCCTTAATCATTTAAATGTTAATTAACTACATGAAAACATCAATTCAAAAACGCAAGTTTCAGAGTTTTGTATGTATGTTCAGGGCCGGCCTTAGGGTGTTGTGGCAAAGGCGGCCGCCACACCGCCGGTGCTGTGCAATAAAAAAAAATTGCCACAATTTTTAAATGTTGCGCAATGTTGTCAGGAGTGGAGCGGTGAGCCGTGGGACTCCAGGGAGGAGCCTGGAGGATGAGCCGCAGAGTGGAGAGAGAGGCAGAGTGGAGAGACTGTGGCATGGGAGCTGAGTGTGGGACTGTCGGACCGAGGAGGAGTAGAGGGCCAGGGCTGACTGGCTGTGTGACAGTGAATTCATGATCATCATCCCAGAGCTATCATGAATCATGGTATCATTTTATTGCAGGGGGCTGGGGGCAAATGAAGGGGGCTGGGGCATCATTTTATTGCAGCAGGGGATTCATTTTATTGCTGGGGGGTTGGGGACATGATCATATTTATGTTGGGGGCATCATATTTTTGTTGGGGGCATCATTTTATTGCAGGGGGCATCATTTTATTGAAGGGGAGATGGGGCATAATTGTATTGCTGGGGGCATCATTTTTTTGCAGGTGGGCTGGGGGCATCATTTTTTTGCAGGGGGACTGGGGGCATCATTTTATTACAGGGGGACTGGGCATCATTTTATTGCTGCAGTGGGGCTTCATTTTATTGCTGGGGCATAATTTATTGCAGTGGGACTGGGGGCATCATTTATTGCAGTGGGGCTGGGGCATCATTTATTTCAGTGGAGCTGGGGACATCATTTATTGCAGTGGAGCTGGGGACATCATTTTTTGCAGTGGAGCTGGGGCATCATTTATTGCAGTGGAGCTGGGGGCATCATTGATTGCAGTGGAGCTGAGGGCATCATTTATTGCAGTGGAGCTGGGGGCATCATTGATTGCAGTGGAGCTGAGGGCATCATTTATTGCAGTGGAGCTGGGGGCATCATTGATTGCAGTGGAGCTGAGGGCATCATTTATTGCAGTGGAGCTGGGGACATCATTTATTGCAGTGGAGCTGGGGGCATCATTTATTGCAGTGGAGCTGGGGGCACCATTTATTGCAGTGGAGCTGGGAACATCATTTATTGCAGTGGAGCTGGGAACATCATTTATTGCAGTGGAGCTGGGGGCATCATTTATTGCAGTGGGGCTGGGGCATAATTTATTGCAGTGGGACTGGGGCATCATTTTATTGCAGTGGGGCTGGGGCATAATTTTATTGCAGGGGGGCTTGGGGCAACATCTTTTTGTTGGGGGCATCCTTTTATTGCAGACTGTGGGGCATCATTTTATTGCAGGGGGGCTGGGGGCTTTATTTTATTGCTGGGGGCTTCATTTTATTGCTGGGGGGCATCATTTATTTTATTGTGTGTGGGCTGTGTGTGTAGTGTGTGGACTGTGTGTGTGGTGTGTGGGCTGTGTGTGTGGGTTGTGTGTTGTGTGTATACACCTGTGTATGTGTCTGAGTGTGTGGATGTATGTGTATATAAGTACCTCTGTGTGTATTATATCTGTGTGTTTGTGTGCATTGCCCTATTTCTTTTAAGTATTTTGTGTTCTCGGTAGAGGCCCCGCGCTGTCAATCTTCCTAGGGACCTGTATTTGCTAGTGCCGGCCCTGGCGTCTCTGTAATGTTCTTGTTATCATAAGAAAACACATAAAAAAGGCCCAGTTCAACTCAACTGTTCCTAATTGTCTGCATAATTCTTCAGTATATACATAAACAGCTGTTCCAATAGTACAAAAGGTATATTGCAATATATACAATGTTATAGTGCTCCACATTAGTGGATTGATTTTGTCATCCTGCCTTGGGCCCCGCAATGGCTAGGGCCGGCTCTGTGTATGTTAGATCATGTGAGAAGTGTTATTAAATTATAGAGCAACTTGAAGTGTGCAGTTGATCAAATATTGAGGGCCAGATTATGAGCGGAGCGCTAACAGTTACGCGCAAGCAAAAAGGGGTTTATCATGGATGTTTGCGCATCGGGTTTTTCGCTCAAATGTAAACACGATTGCATAAACACAATTGAATATTATCCTGCTCGTCTGGATAAGGTGTCCTCAGAGCTCTGCAAAACAAAAACGTGTCACAAAACACATCAAAAATACATTACAAAGTACAGTTACACTCATAATAACACTGTCTAATAAAAATGATTTAAAACAATATTGCACAAAAAAAGTTATATATGCTCAAAGATAAAAAGGTCTGTAAAGGGCTTTAACATAGAGATACATACATCTAAAGATGTATATCTATGTATATACAGTATATATATATATATATATATATATATATATATATGTATGTCTATATGTGTGTACACATCTATTTATGTATTAATATGTGTATATTTGTCTGTAAGCACATATTAACAACACATAAATACATATGTACACATAGTACAGTATATATATATATATATATATATATATGTGTGTGTGTGTGTGTGTGTGTGTGATTTGGAGCCCTTTGCAACATTTAAAAACATGCGTATGCAATATTTAATAAAGTGTTATACTGTGTATTTACTGTAAATATTTGACATTCCCATGTTCTGCACATAGTGGAATATGCTCTATGTATTTTAAATAGATATTCCTATATATATCTGTACATATATATAATCATCTATATATAAATAGGTATAAATATATATTTGTGCAAAATATATATATATATATATATATATATATATATATATATATATATATATATATATATATATATATATATATACATACATACATACAGTACAGGGAGTGCAGAATTATTAGGCAAATGAGTATTTTGACCACATCATCCTCCTTATGCATGTTGTCTTACTCCAAGCTGTATAGGCTCGAAAGCCTACTACCAATTAAGCATATTAGGTGATGTGCATCTCTGTAATGAGAAGGGGTGTGGTCTAATGACATCAACACCCTATATCAGGTGTGCATAATTATTAGGCAACTTCCTTTCCTTTGGCAAAATGGGTCAAACGAAGGACTTGACAGGCTCAGAAAAGTCAAAAATAGTGAGATATCTTGCAGAGGGATGCAGCACTCTTAAAATTGCAAAGCTTCTGAAGCGTGATCATCGAACAATCAAGCATTTCATTCAAAATAGTCAACAGGGTCGCAAGAAGCGTGTGGAAAAACCAAGGCGCAAAATAACTGTTCATGAACTGAGAAAAGTCACGCGTGCAGCTGCCAAGATGCCACTTGCCACCAGTTTGGCCATATTTCAGAGCTGCAACATCACTGGAGTGCCCAAAAGCACAAGGTGTGCAATACTCAGAGACATGGCCAAGGTAAGAAAGGCTGAAAGACGACCACCACTGAACAAGACACACAAGCTGAAACGTCAAGACTGGGCCAAGAAATATCTCAAGACTGATTTTTCTAAGGTTTTATGGATTGATTAAATGAGAGTGAGTCTTGATGGGCCAGATGGATGGGCCCGTGGCTGGATTGGTAAAGGGCAGAGAGCTCCAGTCCGACTCAGATGCCAGCAAGGTGGAGGTGGAGTACTGGTTTGGGCTGGTATCATCAAAGATGAGCTTGTGGGGCCTTTTCGGGTTGAGGATGGAGTCAAGCTCAACTCCCAGTCCTACTGCCAGTTTCTGGAAGACACCTTCTTCAAGCAGTGGTACAGGAAGAAGTCTGCATCCTTCAAGAAAAACATGATTTTCATGCAGGACAATGCTCCATCACAGGCGTCCAAGTACTCCACAGCGAGGCTGGCAAGAAAGGGTATAAAAGAAGAAAATCTAATGACATGGCCTCCTTGTTCACCTGATCTGAACCCCATTGAGAACCTGTGGTCCATCATCAAATGTGAGATTTACAAGGAGGGAAAACAGTACACCTCTCTGAACAGTGTCTGGGAGGCTGTGGTTGCTGCTGCACGCAATGTTGATGGTGAACAGATCAAAACACTGACAGAATCCATGGATGGCAGGCTTTTGAGTGTCCTTGCAAAGAAAGGTGGCTATATTGGTCACTGATTTGTTTTTGTTTTGTTTTTGAATGTCAGAAATGTATATTTGTGAATGTTGAGATGTTATATTGGTTTCACTGGTAAAAATAAATAATTTAAATGGGTATATATTTGTTTTTTGTTAAGTTGCCTAATAATTATGCACAGTAATAGTCACCTGCACACACAGATATCCCCCTAAAATAGCTAAAACTAAAAACAAACTAAAAACTACTTCCAAAAATATTCAGCTTTGATATTAATGAGTTTTTTGGGTTCATTGAGAACATGGTTGTGGTTCAATAATAAAATTAATCCTCAAAAATACAACTTGCCTAATAATTCTGCACTCCCTGTATATATAAATATGCATTTATGAATAGAACATAGTCTTCTATGTAAAGAACATTGGAATGTGAAATATTCATATTTTCATGTCGGGTTATCGCACTTGAGAATATGCCATCAAGTTTGCGCAGGAGTAGGTTTATTCCACTTTCTTTGCTCCATTGACTTCTATGGGGGAATATGGAATTGCACGCTCGATATTCTTATTTTGGCTTTTTAGGTGCGTCAGGTTTAAACTTGTAATATGAGCCCTACCTGATGTACACAAAAAGCTTACTTCTAGCGGAATTAATGTTCGAGCAGGAGCATTAAATAACGCTCTACTTGTAATCTGGCCCTAATTGATTAACTGATTGCTATGGGATTTACACAATGATATTGAATGTACTTATTGCCTTTTCTATCTTAATATGAGGAGAGTGCACGGCTTCATTCCTTACTTGTGGGAATACAGAACCTGGCCACCAGGAGGAGGCAAAGACACCCCAGCCAAAGGCTTAAATACCTCCCCCACTTCCGTCATCCCCCAGTCATTCTTTGCCTTTCGTCACAGGAGGATGACAGAGAAGTGTCGGAAGATGCTGGGGCCTAGTTATCAAGCCGTCAACCTCAAATACGCTGGAATTCCGCAGCGTATTTGTGGCGAGGCTGATTCGCCTTAGTTATCAAAGGCTCGAGACCGGCAAAAGTAGAATTTTGTGACGTAAACTTCGATCCGCCGGACTCAGTCCGACACAGATCGATTCTTACGTCACTCCAGATGTTCCGCACACAAGTGCGGCACATTCTCACTACTTTTGCTAGTTACCAAAAAACTAGCAGGTACGCTCGGCACTTTTACGGCCCAGCGTAAACCTGGTACCTGGTTTTCAAAGCGCCAGCCTGGAGGCGGCGGATCCCATAGGAATCAATGGGAGTCTGACCATAGCGAAAGTACAAGTTCGCTGCTGACAGACATCCCATTGATTTCTATGGGAACTGTCTGCACCTAACACCCTAACATGTACCCCGAGTCTAAACACCGCTAATCTGACCCCCCCTACACCGCCGCAACTAAATAAAGTTATTACCCCCTAAACCGCCGCTCCCGGAGCCCACCGCAACTATAATAAATGTATTAACCCCTAAACCGCCGCTCCCTGAACCCGCCGCAACCTATATTAAATGTATTAACCCCTATCCTGCCCCCCCTACACCGTCGCCACCTATAATAAATTTATTAACCCCTATCCTGCCCCCCACTACGCCGCCGCCACTGTAATAAAATTATTAACCCCTAAACCTAAGTCTAACCCTAACCCTAACGCCCCCCTAACTTAAATAATTAATTAAATAAATCTAAATAAATTAACTCTTATTAACTAAATGAATCCTATTTAAAACTAAATACTTACCTTTAAAATAAACCCTAATATAGCTACAATATAAATAAGAATTATATTCTAGCTTTCTTAGGATTTATATTTATTTGACAGGTAACTTTCAATTTATTTTAACCATGTACAATAACTATTAAATAGTTATTAACTATTTAATAGCTTACCTAGCTAAAATAAAGAGAAATGTACCTGTGAAATAAATCCTAACCTAAGTTACAATTACACCTAACACTACACTATACTTTAATAAATTATTCCTATTTAAAAATAAATACTTACCTGTAAAATAAACCCTAAGATAGCTACAATATAATTAATAATTATATTATAGCTATCTTAGGATTTATATTTATTTTACAGGTAACTTTGTATTTATTTTAGCTAGTTAGAATAGTTATTAAATAGTTATTAACTATTTAATAACTACCTAGCTAAAAGAAATACAAAATTACCTGTAAAATAAATCCTAACCTAAGTTACAATTAAACCTAATACTACACTATCATTAAATTAACTAAATAAACTACCTACAAATAACTACAATTAAATACAATTACATAAACTAACTAAAGTACAAAAAATAAAAAAAGCTAAGTTACAAAAAATAAAAAAATAAGTTACAAACATGTTAAAAATATTACAACAATTTTAAGCTACTTACACCTAATCTAAGCCCCCTAATAAAATAACAAACCCCCCAAAATAAGAAAAATCCCTACCCTATTCTAAATTAAATAAATTTCAAAGCTCTTTTACCTTACCAGCCCTTAAAAGGGCCATTTGTGGGGGCATGCCCCAAAAAGTTCAGCTCTTTTGCCTGTAAAAGAAAAATACAACCCCCCCCAACATTAAAACCCACCACCCACATACCCCTAATCTAACCCAAACCCCCCTTACAAAAACCTAACACTAATCCCCTGAAGATCATCCTACCTTGAGTCGTCTTCACTCAGCCGAGCCACCGATGGAACTGAAGAGGACATCCGGAGCGGAAGAAGTTAATCCTCCAAGCGGCGCTGAAGAAATCTTCCATCCGATGAAGTCATCATCCAGGCGGCGCTGAAGAAGTCTTTGATCCGCCCAATGTCATCTTCCAAGAGGCGCTGAAGATGTCTTCTATCCGGGCGAAGTCATCTTCCAAGCCGGGTCTTGAATCTTCCTTCCGCCCACGCGGAACCACCTTCTTCACCGACGGACTACGACGAATGACGGCTCCTTTAAGGGACGTCATCCAAGATGGCGTCCCCTCAATTCCGATTGGCTGATAGGATTCTATCAGCCAATCGGAATTAAGGTAGGAAAATCTGATTGGCTGATGGAATCAGCCAATCAGATTCAAGTTCAATCCGATTGGCTGATCCAATCAGCCAATCAGATTGAGCTCGCATTCTATTGGCTGATCGGAACAGCCAATAGAATGCGAGCTCAATCTGATTGGCTGATTCCATCAGCCAATCAGATTTTTCCTACCTTAATTCTGATTGGCTGATAGAATCCTATCAGCCAATCGGAATTGAGGGGACGCCATCTTGGATGACGTCCCTTAAAGGAGCCGTCATTCGTCGTAGTCCGTCGGTGAAGAAGGTGGTTCCGCGTCGGCGGAAGGAAGATTCAAGACCCGGCTTGGAAGATGACTTCGCCCGGATAGAAGACATCTTCAGCGCCTCTTGGAAGATGACATCGGCCGGATCAAAGACTTCTTCAGCGCCGCCTGGATGATGACTTCATCGGATGGAAGATTTCTTCAGCGCCGCTTGGAGGATTAACTTCTTCCGCTCCGGATGTCCTCTTCAATTCCATCGGTGGCTCGGCTGAGTGAAGACGACTCAAGGTAGGATGATCTTCAGGGGATTAGTGTTAGGTTTTTGTAAGGGGGGTTTGGGTTAGATTAGGGGTATGTGGGTGGTGGGTTTTAATGTTGGGGGGGTTGTATTTTTCTTTTACAGGCAAAAGAGCTGAACTTTTTGGGGCATGCCCCCACAAATGGCCCTTTTAAGGGCTGGTAAGGTAAAAGATCTTTGAAATTTATTTAATTTAGAGTAGGGTAGGGATTTTTCTTATTTTGGGGGGTTTGTTATTTTATTAGGGGGCTTAGATTAGGTGTAAGTAGCTTAAAATTGTTGTAATATTTTTAACGTGTTTGTAACTTATTTTTTTATTTTTTGTAACTTAGCTTTTTTTATTTTTTGTACTTTAGTTAGTTTATGTAATTGTATTTAATTGTAGTTATTTGTAGGTAGTTTATTTAGTTAATTTAATGATAGTGTAGTATTAGGTTTAATTGTAACTTAGGTTAGGATTTATTTTACAGGTAATTTTGTATTTCTTTTAGCTAGGTAGTTATTAAATAGTTAATAACTATTTAATAACTATTCTAACTAGCTAAAATAAATACAAAGTTACCTGTAAAATAAATATAAATCCTAAGATAGCTATAATATAATTATTAATTATATTGTAGCTATCTTAGGGTTTATTTTACAGGTAAGTATTTATTTTTAAATAGGAATAATTTATTAAAGTATAGTGTAGTGTTAGGTGTAATTGTAACTTAGGTTAGGATTTATTTCACAGGTACATTTCTCTTTATTTTAGCTAGGTAAGCTATTAAATAGTTAATAACTATTTAATAGTTATTGTACATGGTTAAAATAAATTGAAAGTTACCTGTCAAATAAATATAAATCCTAAGATAGCTAGAATATAATTATTATTTATATTGTAGCTATATTAGGGTTTATTTTAAAGGTAAGTATTTAGTTTTAAATAGGATTCATTTAGTTAATAAGAGTTAATTTATTTAGATTTATTTAATTAATATTTAAGTTAGGGGGGCGTTAGGGTTAGGGTTAGGTTTAGGGGTTAATAATTTTATTACAGTGGCGGCGGCGTAGTGGGGGGCAGGATAGGGGTTAATAAATTTATTATAGGTGGCGACGGTGTAGGGGGGGCAGGATAGGGGTTAATAGGTTTAATATAGGTTGCGGCGGGTTCATGGAGCGGCGGTTTAGGGGTTAAACTATTTATTTAGTTGCGGAGAGGTGCAGGATCAGCAGGATAGGGGTTAATAATTTTATAATAGAGGGCGACGGTGTAGGGGGAGCAGGATAGGGGTTACTAGGTATACTGTAGGTGGCAGCGGTGTCCGGGAGCGGCGGTTTAGGGGTTAATACATTTATAAGAGTTGCGGCAGGGTCTAGGAGCGGCGGTTTAGGGGTTAATACATTTATAAGAGTTGCGGCAGGGTCTAGGAGCGGCGGTTTAGGGGTTAATACATTTATAAGAGTTGCGGCGGGGTCTAGGAGTGGCGGTTTAGGGGTTAGTAACTTTATTTAGTTGCGGGGGGCTCCGGGGGCGCCGGTATAGGGGGTAGAACAGTGCAGTTTAGTGTGAGTGCTTAGTGACAGGCTAGCAATAAAGCTGGGAAAAAGCCGAAGGGCAGCGAGATCGGATGAGTGATAACTGTCACAGTCCGCTGCTCATCGCCCCGCTGCTTTTTGACAGCTTTATTTGATAACTTAGGCGAACGTATTCAAGGTCCGCGGCGGCGAAGGTAGGCGAGCTTAGGTGGGCGTATTGGGCCGGCGAAGCCAGAAAAGTAGACGGCTTGATAACTACCCCCCTTAGAGTAGTCTCTTAGGGAGGGTAGTACTCTTTGGCATGGGACTGGAGTTTTAAGTAGTCTTGTCAACCTCTCAGTGAGAGCATTGATGAAGGTTCGGGTCTGGAGAGTCTTTCTGCGAAACCATCCAGACTCGTATTAACAACTCCTAAGCAATCAGTGTTGACGAGTTTCACTGCCTGCTTCTATCACTCAAGTCCATGTCAGGTGAGATGCCACAAGATTGTCAAACTTGAGAGACTGTGTGTCTGTTCCACGGCGTAGATTCCGGTAAGATCGTTTCATTTTATACTCATATGATAACGTAAGAAGACAGGATCACAGTGTGACTCCTTTATCTGTATGGAATCAAAGGTTAATATCTCCGGAAGGAGATTATTGAACAGGGGGGATTTATACATGATTTGCTTTATTATGTTTTATGCTGCGACATGTGTGAGATGAGGCTCTGGCAGATGTGGGAACATCAGTTTTACTTTCGTTTTTTGGATAACTGTGCAACCTTTTAGTTTGGCGCGCTTTTCTACTGCAGCAGGGGCTGGTCCTGCATGGCACTCCATGTGACCGGGTGTGGCCTCATTAACTTCCTCTTTCCTGACCGTACGGTTTATAGGAGAAGCGTTTTCTCTGTGGGGCCTGGGTCATAGGAGGTGGTGAGTGCCCCGGCCATGGGGGGTATAAAGGTGCCATTTATTGTTTTCTATAGTCCCTCTTACCAAGATCTAATACCTGTTTTTATTGTGAGGAGGCTACGGATACCCGCCTGCTCAATTATGTTCCACATGCCATTGATAAAGTAATTATATCTAAAAAGACCAAGATGTTTAGTGCTACTGAGCCGTCAACCTCTGAGGGGTCTCCGTCCCACGAGGTGCGCTCCCTGCAATCATCTCCTATTACACATGCAGCTCCCCATTGCACTACTAATCCTCCTTCGGGAGAGGCTCTCCTACCACCAGACTTTAATGAACAGTTACAAATGGCTGTGTCTGCGGCCTTCAGTGCTTTACCTCACCCTGCTAAGCGCAAGCAAAAGGTTAAATACTGCTATCCTTCCCAGGGGTCATCTACCAACTTGTTGGACTTATCTGATACTAGATTATCCACTGATGAAGCCGCCTCTGATACTTCAGAGGAGGCTGTTTTTGGGTCGGAATCGGCTGCCTCTAAGTCTCAGTCTGCAGAGGAACCAGACTTTAGGTTTAGGATAGAGCACTTACGCTTTCTGTTAAATGAAGTGTTAGCTACTTTAGAGGTTCCGGAACCAAAATTACCAGAGGAACCTTATATTCCTAAGCTTGATAAGGTGTATGAGGAGAGGGTGGTGCCACAGACTTTCCCAGTTCCTGTAAAGATGGCAAATATTATTAAGAATGAATGAAAAGGCTTGGATCCTCTTTTTCCCCTTCTTTTTCCTTTAAGACATTGTTTCCCGTCCCTGACTCTAGATTGGAGTTGTTTGAGTCAGTCCTTAAGGTGGATGGAGCTATCTCCACGCTTGCTAAGCACACCACTATCCCGCTTGAGGATATTTAATCATTTAAGGAGCCCATAGATAGTTTCAACACACAGGGTATTAATTTAAGGCTGCAGCAGAGGTTGCTGCCGTGGCTGGATCCACTACCTATTGGTGTGACTCTCTGTCGGAGATGATCGAGGAGGAAACTCCTCTAGAGGAAATCCAGGAAAGAATTAGGGCCTTGAGGGTAGCTAATTCATTTATCTGTTATGCAAACATGCAGATTATTCGCTTGAATGCCAAGACATCAGGTTTTTTTGTTCTAGCCCGTAGGGCTCTGTGGCTGAAGTCTTGGTCTGCTGACATGACTTTGAAATCTAGATTGCTTTGCCTACCCATTTAAGGAGAATATTATTTTTGGTCCAGGCCTGGACTCTATCATATCCATGGACACGGGGACAAGGGTGCCTTTCTACCACAGTATAAGAAGAATAAACCTAAAGGACAGGGTCCTAATTTTCATCCCTTTCGTTCGGATAAATCCCAACATCAGCAGCCCTCCATGAAGCCTGATCAGCCCAAGGGAACTTGGAAACCATCTCAATCTTGGAATAAACCCAAGTAGAACAAGAAGCCCGCCGAGACAAAATCGGCATGAAGGGGCAGCCCCCAATCCATCATTGGATCGTGTTGGGGACAGACTATCTCTTTTTGTGGAGGCTTGGCTGGGAGACGTGCAAGACCCTTGGGTTCTGGAGGTCATTGTTCAGGGTTACAGGATAGGTTTTAAATCTCATCCATCCAGGGGCAGATTCCTCTTATCAAACCTGTCTTCAAGACCGGAATAACGAGATGCCTTTCTAGTGTGCGTGAGGGATCTCTCCTCCCTAGGAGTCATTGTGCCAGTACCTCTATCAAAAAGAGGTCTGGTGTACTACTCAAACCTTTTTGTGGTCCCAAAGAAGGAAGGTAAGTTTTGCCTGATTCTAGACCTAAAGTGCTTAAACAAGTTTCTGTTGGTCCCATTGTTCAAGATGGAGACAATAAGGTCTATTCTGCCCTTAGTTCAAGAGGGACAGTTCATGACTACAATAGACTTGAAGGATGCATACCTTCATGTGCCAATACACAAGGATCACTTCAAGTTCTTAAGATTCGCTTTTCTGGACCAGCACTTCCAGTTTGTGGCTCTTCCTTTCGGTCTGGCTACTGCTCCAAGAGTCTTTATGAAGGTTCTAGGGGCTCTGCTCATGGTAGCGAGATCCAGAGGTTTTGTGGTAGTGACTTATTTGGACAACATCCTGGTCCAGGCTCCGTCCTGCAGTCTGGCAGAGGACCATTCAAGAGATATTCTTCTGCAATCTCATGGATGGAAGATAAACTTAGGAAAGAGTATGGAAAGAGTTCCATATCTATAAAGATATTCCTTACAGAACAGAGACGTTGCAAAATTACTTCCAATTGTCTTGCCCTCCAGACCTCCTTAAGGCCATCTGTGGCCTGGTGTATGGAGGTAATTGGGCTCATGGTGTCCAGCATAGATGTAATTCAATTTGCCAGATTCCATCTCAGGCATCTTGAGTTGTGCATGCTGAGGCAATGGAACAGCGATCACTCAGATTTATCCAAACAGATTTCTCTGGACAACCGGTCGAGAGAATCGCTCTCTTGGTGGCTCTGTGCAGATCACCTGTCTCAGGGGACATCCTTCTTGAGACCATCCTGGGAGATTGTGACTGCGGATGCAAGTCTATGAGGATGGGGAGCTGTTTGGGGTGCCAGGAAGGCACAGGGCTGGTGGTCTCGAGAGGAATCTTTCCTCTTGATCAACATTCTGGAACTTCGAGCGATCTTCAATGCTCTGAAGGCTTGGCCTCTTCTGGGTTTGCTCCAGTTTATAAGATTCCAATCGGACAACATTACCTCGGGGGCTTATATCAACCATCAAGGGGAACGAGAAGCTCCAAACCCATGAGGGAAGTATCTTGGATTCTCGAATGGGCGGAGGCCCACAACTGCTCGCTGTCAGTGATCCACATTCCGGGTGTGGACAACTGGGAGGCAGACTTTCTCAGCAGATAATTGTTTCATCCAGGGGAATGGTCTCTCCATCCCGAAGTGTTTGCGGAGATTTTCAACAGATGGGGTACACCGGAGATAGATCTCATGGTGTCCAGACTCAATACCAAGCTACCCAGATATGGGTTGTGGTCCAGGGATCTGCAGGCAGAGCTGATAGATGCCTTATCAGTGCCCTGGGGGTTCAGACTAATCTACATATGTCCACCGTTGCCACTTCTACCTCGAGTAGTGGCCACCATCAAGCAGGAGCATGCCTCGACTATTCTAATTGCTCCATCGTGGCCGTGAAGGATGTGGTTTGCGGACCTGGTGGGGATGTCATCATCTCCGCTAAGGAGGTTATCCTGTCGCAGGGATCTGCTGGAACAGGGTCCCTTTGTTCATAAAAATCTGGATTCTCTGAGGCTGACTGCATGGAGATTGAACGCTTAGTCCTAGCCAAGAGAGGTTTTTCTGAGAGTGTGATTGATGCTCTCATCCAAGCTAGAAAGCTGGTCACCCGTCGCATCTATCATAAGGTGTGGAGTACCTACTTATTCTGGGTTGAAGAATGTGGATTCCCCTTGCATAAGCTCAAGGTTTCCAGGATTCTTTCTTTTCTCCAAGACGGTTTGGAGAAGGGTTTGGTCGCTAGTTCCTTAAAGGGACAGATTTCGGCTCTGTGTTATTACTCAAGAGGCTCGCTGAGCTTCCTGATATTCAGTCGTTTGTTCAGGCTCTATCTGGAATCAGGTCTGTATTTAGAAATTCCGCTCCTCCTTGGAATTTTGAAATTTGGTTCTTTAGGTTTTGCAGAGGGCTCTGTTTGAGCCCATGCATTTGGTTGACATTAAGTTACTGTCTTGGAAGGTTCTTTTTCTACAGGCTATTGCTTCGGCACGCAGAGTTTCTGAGATGGCGGCCTTGCAATTTGAGCCTCCTTACCTAGTTTTTCATGCGGATAAGGCTGTTCTTCGTACTGGGTTAGGTTTTCTCCCTAAGGTGGTGTCTGATCGCAACATCAATCAGGAGATTGTGATTCCTTCCCTGTGTCCTAATCTTTCTTCTTCGAAGGAACGATTACTTCACAATTTGGATGAGTTTCGGGCTGAAATTCTATCTTCAGGCTACGAAGGATTTTAGACAGACATCGTCATTGTTTGTTGTCTATTCTGGGAAGCATGGAGGGCAGAAGGCTTCTTCCACTTCCCTATTCTTTGGTTGAAGAGCATTATCCGCTTAGCATATGAAACATCGGGACAAAAGCCTCCTCAGAGGATTACGGCTCATTCCACTAGAGCTGTGGCTTCTTCTTGGGCCTTTAAAAATGAGGCCTCTATGGAGCAGATTTGTAGGGCGGCTACCTGGTCCTCCTTACATACCTTTTCAAAGTTTTACAAATTTGATGTTTTTGCTTCAGCTGAAGCAGCGTTTGGGAGAAAGGTTTTGTAAGCTATGGTGCCCTCAGAATAGCGTCCACCTCTCTTTTTACCCTCCCGTTTTCATTCAGTGTCCCCTAGAGCTTGGGCATATGTTTCCCAAAAGTAAGGAATGAAGCCATGGATTCTCCTCATATTAAGATGGAAAACATAAATTATGCTTACCAGATAATTTCCTTTCCATCTGTATGAGGAGAGTCCACGGCCCCCGCCCATTTTCTCCATTGGGCGGACCAAAATATTTGTTTGTTCTTCTGGCACCATTTATCCCCTGATATCTCTCCTACTGTTCCTTGTTCCCTTGGCAGAATGACTGGAGGATGACAGAAGTGGGGGAGGTATTTAAGCCTTTGGCTGGGGTGTCTTTACCTTCTCCTGGTGGCCAGGTTCTGTATTCCCACAAGTAAGGAATGAAGCTGTGGACTCTCCTCATACAGATGGAAAGGAAATTATCTGGTAAGCATAATTTATGTTTTTCCTACACTAAAATCAAGACCTTAGTTATGTTCTAACTTTCTCTGATTTTTTTTATTAGGGAACACATTTTAATTTTATTTTTTTACAGATTGCATGCTTCTACTATAGTTTCATTAAGTTTGCATGCCTTATAAATACAGGCAGAATTCAATCTGCCAGTTTTTACTTTTTCTTTTGATTGAATTATTGTCACAATTTGTATTACTTCTTTTGTCAAGTAAGATACTATAAATCTTTTTACTTTTTCTTTATATTATTTCCATTTATCTTAATGATATTAATTAGAGATGTGCAACGCAAAAAAATTGTTTCTTTTCATTAGTTAAATAAATAATTTTTTTGGGGGAAATTAGTTAAGTTATAAAAAAAAATTGTTTCACCAAATTAGTTATGTTAAGTTAAATTGTTATTTCGGATCCATTCGTTATTTCAGATCCATTCTTTATTCATATTCATTATTCTATTCTAAAGTTTAGAATAGAATAATGAATATGAATAAAGAATGGATCTGAAATAAAGAATGGATCCGAAAAACGATTTACCTTAACATAATATGCCGATTCCTGAAACAAAATTATCTAAAAAAAAGACGTTGCCCACATTGTCGAGTCCGCCGACACTAAATAAAGCTATTAACCCAAAAAATTTCGCCCCCCACATCGCCAACACTAACTAAGTCTATTAACCCCTAAAGTGCCGCTCCCCCACATCGACCAAACACTAACTAAACCTATTAACCCCTAAAACACCCCCCACATCGCCAACACTAACCAAACCTATTAACCCCTAAAATGCCACCCCCACATTGCCAACACTAACAAAACCTATTAACCCCTAAAATGCCGCCCCACATCTCCGACACTAACTAAATCTATTAACCCCTAAAGCGCTGCCCCCCACATTGCCAACACTAACTAAACCTATTAACCTCTAAAGTGCCGCCCCCCACATCGCCAACACTAACTAAAGCTATTAAAGGGCCATTATACACTCATTTTTTCTTTGCATAAATGTTTTGTAAATGATCTATTTATAAAGCCCATAAAGTTTTTTATTTTTTTAAGATGTATAATTTTGCTTATTTTTAAATAACATTGCTCTGATTTTCAGACTCCTAACCAAGCCCCAAAGTTTTATTTGAATACCGTCAGCTACCTTCTCCAGCTTGCTGCTGTTTGTGTAAAGGGTCTTATATATGCAAAATAAGGGGGAGGGGGGAGTGTCTTATTTCCCACTTGCAGTGGGCTTTCCAACTACCTTTTCAACAGAGCTAAACTGAAAGCTTCTAAGTATTATACTTTTACATTATTTTTTACAGTATTATACATTTTATACTGGATTTTTATATCAGTATCTGTGCATCTTATTCTTTATAGTAGTGTCTATTACATGCAGTTATATGAAAATGAGTGTATACTGTCCCTTTAACCTCTAAACCACCACACACACCCATCGCAACTACCTAAATTAAACTATATTAACCCCTAAACCTAACACCCCCTAACTTTACCATAATTAAAATACACCTACATTAAAGTTACAATTATTAACTAACTACCTATTTAAAAATAAATACAAACTTACCTGTGAAATAAAAATAAATCCTAAGCTAGTTAAAATATTACTATTTACTAACTACCTAGTTAAAATAAATACAAACTTACCTGTGAAATAAAAACCTAAGCTTAAACTAAAAAAAAACTAACATTGGGGGCGTGCCCGAGCACTGGCCGAAGATGGCTGCTAATCTGTGAGCTCTGACTGAAAGATATACTTTCCGCCAGGATATCTAACTTTGCAGATGCCATCCAGCACAGAATTTTATCACATGAAAGAGAGCAAACTCTGCTGGATTGGATCATACTAATATTGTGTGTTGTGGAGCTTCGCAGACTGGACCGCTGAGGTTTTAGGCGGCCCTCGTGGAGGAAAATCTCAGCTCCCCCCAGGAGACCGGGTATTAGGAGAACAAAGCAAATTCTCCTCTCCTATCGTATTTTTCAATTATAAGCAGAATGGCAATTTCCTACTCAGATATACAAACCCTCTTTGCAGAGTTTGAGCGCAAGATCTGCAGCAGAATCAATGACATCCTGCTGCGCAATCGATCTATGGTTGTGGCGGTTGTTGCTCTGACTGGTGCTGCCCTGTTTATCAATCACAGCACTGTCCTGGCGGGTCTGGGTTTCTCACGGAGGAAGACAGTTGCTCTAACCCAGCAGATTAGAAACTAGTTCTATGTGAGTCTTCTATACCTATGTTTACCGCAACCCCCAAGACAGACTCAAGAAGGATCGAACTACTCTGGGGTCAGACCTACAACGTGAGGAGATGTTTTTGCTATCTAGAGTGCCCATGCAGGCTGCCGTCACTGTAGAAGGAAGAAGCAGAGCTTTAAACCTTTATGGGGACCCTGGTCTGTTATGGTTTACTGACCTACAGGCACGCATACTATCCACTGTGTTGCCCATTGGAGATTCTATACTGGACAGAACTGTTCTAAGAGATAGGGCAGACATGGCTGCTCAGGTGAGACATTTGCAAAGAGAGCAGCATACTTTGCTGAAACCAGACTGTGCATGGAGAAATGTCGAGGGATGCAGGGGCAGGGAGGATCACACGCAAGCTAAGTGCACTGAGACTCTGCAGATTTCTGCCATTATAGAGTGCGATGCAGTAACCGGGAGCCGTGGTTATGTCAAGAGACAGTTATTCCCCTTCTCATATGCACACGCCTCAAGTTTAACCCTTGGCCTTTTGATCCCAACCTATAGCAGCTTGTGGAGCCGGAGGGCCCAAAGATCCGGAGTGGGATAAAGCTATGCGATTACTCGCAGATACAGTATACTCATCGGAAGATGCTGTTCTCTCTTAGGTTTACGAACTCTCTCCAGATCAATGACACTGTGCCTGGTTGAGAAACTCTGGAGATGCACATATGTATTGGTCGCATTCCTTTATTTATAATTACTATTGTTTTTTTTTCTTGGCACCATGCGATTCTACTCCATATGCCTCTAAAGCTATGTTGGGACTTTTTTTTCCTTTTCTTTTTTAATGCTATATCAGATGTGGGTGTGCCCCCTATGCTTTTTTTGTTTATTTAGGGTTTCACACTTTATTTTCTCTGTCAAACCGGACTGGGTTAAGCAGAGTTCATTGCTGGATTACGAGGGTCTGGACCCCCATAATAGGCAGTTAGTAACTGATTTTGAAACCATTAATTATTAGTATAAAAGGGTGAATCTTTGTTAAATGTTATTCCACTCAGACGTGGCTCCCTAATAGACTTGCAGGCTAGTTTTGAGGGTTATATATTCACTTGCCATACACCTTCCGGCTCTGATTAGCTTCCAAGCCTTCTCATAATGGTTGAGGTACTAGAATAAGCTTAGATGTGAATCAGCCAACATCTGCTTCCTATGGGAATAACCTGGAATCACTCTTACTTTGCTTGCCCAGCATAATCTTGATAGTGATATTTCCATAAACATGGCTAACCCACTACTTATCATGTCTTCCTTTCAGATCCCTTATTCCTTATAAACACAGTAGAGATAAGAGGACTCCCAGAAAATTTTAAAAGGTTACAATTTAGATTCCACCCCGTTGATATAAATTTATTAAACCTACTCTCCAGTTCTAAACTGATCATCTAGCCTACTTTATTATTTATCCTCATCTAAGACAACTCCATCCACATAACTAGTGGGCCTGGAAGTGTTATTTTGTTTTTTAATATCATAGCCTTCGATGATGGGTCTAACTGTTTGTTCACTGTTTGGCAGCGTTAAACTAATTTTACTCATATGGTGGGCTCTCAGTGGCTGAGACAGCACTATATGCTTACTTTATGCAATAGAGTCAAATCAGATTATAAGTATTTCCATCATTATTACTATAGGCCCTGGTTTTAGGCAGACAATGTTTACTGGGCAAATACAGCATGACATAAACTTACCTTTCAAAACCATTGGACCATAAATACTTCACTATAGGACTACTTAACCCTTTATTACTCTATGCCTAGTATTAATAGCTTCTCTAACACTCAGATTACTCTTAATGTTTTGATGTACTTCTTTAGATTAGTAATGTAGAGGTTCTGTGCATACTGCTTTTCTTTTAATTTGAGCAATGTTTGTTGTTTTTGGGTACACCTGTGTATCTCACATTCAGGTAATAGCACACTAGAGATCCAAAAGGAGGCTAATATTTAACTATATTGAGTTTCAGTTCCAACATTTCTAATTTATTGAAGATCTGCCAGTTTTAGCAATGTTATCAACTTGTATGTATGAGCTAATACCATTCTAGTTCTTCCGCCCTCCTTTTAACCTTAAAGGGACATTAAACACTAAATACATGCTAGATAGAATGATGCATTCAAAGAAAAGATTAGTCCATGACTAACATGTAGATGTATTTTTTAAAGTTTCATTAGTTGTTTAAAAAGTGACAAAATAAGTGTAAAGTTTTAGTGTCTATAAAACACTGGGAGCTGCCATGTTGTAACTTGTGTTACCTTCTCTGCTGTGGCCAATTAGGGACAGTTATACATAGGTCATTAGAGTGTGCAGCCAATGGTTGTGCTGGATTTAACAGTGTTCTGCACTTCCATTTATAACAGGAACTGAAAAGTTCACAATTTTAGAATGGAATTACAGGCAGAGAGGACAAAATAAATAATGAAAGTATATTGCAGAGTTGTTTTATATATACAATTTATCATTTTATATTACTATCTCAAAGTGTTTAATGTCCCTTTAAGTTTTCTGGACCTACTCGAGGTCCTGGCAGACATGTGAGGTGCGAATGATCAATGCAGGTCCGTAAGTGACCTGCTTCACCCACAAACCCCACAGCTTAGTATGGCAAGATGATTGAGGTCCAAGAGTGGCCTCTTCTACCTGAAGGGGAAAAAAATGAGGGTATTATTAAACTGATTGTGTTTGTTACAGCAAATGTTGTAAGTATATTGAAATAACCATATTTCGTTTATTGATTTCTGTTCTTTATATGTTCAAGTGAGCAAGCCGATATGTATGTCAATTTTTAACCCTCAATAAAAATATTTAAAAAAATAAAAACTAACATTACTAAAAATAAAAAACCTAAAATTACGAAAAATAAAAAAACTACCATTACAAAAAATAACAAACTAAATGATCTAAAATAATAAAAAAAAATCCTATTCTAATACCCCCGTTTAACCCTTTGAGTGCTAAGCACTTTCCCACCTGGGTGCTAATGTGATTGAAGTTTTTTTTTTTTTTTTAACTTTTATATATTTTTTTTCAGATCCCCAAGACTTACACAATTGGAAAGGTTAGGCGATTACCTTTCCAATGGAGGGTCTTGGGGGTCTGTAGCTGCTTAGATGCCTGAGATACAGGCGTCTAAGCAGCATGCCCCCTTTCCCTATACTTTGTATTGTCACTTGTTAATAAAGTTGCGCGGTGACGTCATCACGTCATTGCGCGTGATGTCACTGCACAAAACATGAAGCCCCGCCGATGCCTGTCACGGCACGATCGCCGGGGTAGGAGCGGGTGGGAGCCCCCAGATCTCCCTCAATGTGGGAGAGTGCTAGTGACGGCTCTGAGCCATCGTTAGCACCAGAGTGGGAAACTCTGTGACGGCTCAGAGCCGTTGTTAGCACTCAAGGGGTTAAAAAAAAAACACCCCAAAATAAAAAAAATATCTTTTTCAAAAAGATTGCCCTAAAGTTAACAGCTTTTTTGCACCCCCTTGCATTACAAACCCCTACCCCTAGGGCATTTGTATGGGCATTCAGCTCTTTTTCAACCCATATTTGATTTGAATCAGAAAATAGGAATAAGAGCTGCTTAAATTCTATTGGCTATTCAAATCCGCCAATAGGATTTAAGCAGCTCTCATTCCTATTGGCTGATTTAAAATTTTCAGACAATAGGAATACAATGGTACCCGAATATAAAAGTGGTACCTTGCATTGAATTCTCAGTGGGCGGTGGACGATTGCATGAAGAGGACCTCCATTTTGACCCGATGGACCTCCGCCTGGACCTCCACCTCCGCGCATCCACCGACTGATCCGCCTCCACAGGGATGAAGAAGATAGAAGATGCCGGTCCCACAATGGATGAAGATGGAGCCGCCTGGATGAAGATTCTTTGCAGCTAGGATGAAGTTCTTTCACCGGACTTCAGCAACTGCAAGTACCGATTTTGGGGTTAGTGTTAGTTATTTTGTTTTTTTTGTGGTGTTTTTTTTTTAGATTAGGGTTTTAATGGGCTTATAAAAGAGCCGAGTGCCCTTTTAAGGGCAGTAAAAGAGCTGAATGCCCTTTTAAGGGCAGTAAAAGAGCTGAATGCCCTTTTAAGGGCAGTAAAAGAGCTGAATGCCCATACAAATGCCCTTTTCGGGGCATTTGGTTTTTAGTTAGGTTTTTTTATTTTGTGGGTTGGGGGGGTGGGGTGTTGTAATGTTAGGGGGTGTTTGTTTTAAATTTTTTGCAAAAGAGCTGTTAACTTTAGAGCAATGCCCTACAAAAGACCCTTTTAAGGGCCATTGGTAGTTTATTATAGATTAGGGTTTTTCTTTATTTTGGAGTGTGTTTTTTTTAAAAAAAAAAACAGAGTATTAGAATAGGAATAATTTTTATTATTTTGGATAATTTTGTTTGTTATTTTTTGTAATGGTAGTTTTTTTATTTATTGTAATTTTAGTGTTTATTATTTTTTGTAATTGTTGTTTTAATTTTTTTTTTTTTTTTTGCTAGTAATCTAAGTTTTTTGTTTTTTTTTTAATATCTTTATTTGATATCCAGCAGTGTACACAGAATATAATTAATCACATTTGCTTTTGTATTGCACCTTGCAGGGTAAATGAATTATTATGTACATATTAAGTAATACAAAAAAAAAATATCATTGTCATTCTGACTATTTTAAGATGATAACTAAAGCAAAAATAAAAGCAGAGTTAACTGTATACATGCTGGAGGTTTTCTGTTTTCCGCTGAGGCAACTAATAACAAAAAAAAAAAAGAGAAAAGGGGGAAAAAAAAGGAATATAATAGAGATCTATTTCTCTCCATCTGTGCTCCCAACCTCTCCCTGCCATCTAAAATCAATGTTTAAAACTCTTGAATCGACTCTAAAAGTATCTTATATTGGGGTTATTTATGTAGTTTTCTCGGTAAGCTTCTAAATGACCCATAGGGGCTAGAATTAGTTTTTGTATGCTGCAAGAGTATAGCTTAAGTATAGGATTCCATTTATCAAAAAAATCCTCAGCCCTGTTCTTGGAATAGAAAAGAGTATTGTGCGATTCAAAGACTATTTGTTGAAGAAGAAGATTAAGAAAATTAGAAAATTTAAATGAGTGCGCATCTTTCCAATTTTTCAGAATTAAGAGTCTAGTTACCAAAATTATAGTATTTAATGAGCTAATATTCTTTGGTTTAAACAATATCAGGTGAAGATGTATAAGGAAAATTACATAAATAGCTTGTATTTTAAAGTTTTCCTGATAATGCTTTCTATACTATAGATTGACCTTGTCCCAGAATTGATTCATCTTTGGGCAATAAGGATATTGTTGCAGAATCAAGAGGGATATAGTTGCAGGAGCAACAAACTTACATCGCTACAGGAGCCAGAAAGGGTTACATAGCCCCATATCAAATACACAGCATGAGTAAACCTACCACCTGAATACTGCCGAAAAGCACTCTTTGGGTGTGCAGTGAAAAGGGTGAGAAGAAGATCGTCTTAGCTCATAAGAATGTACCCAGCTTTATATTGGTATACCAGTTATATACAGACTCATAAGAAGGTATGAATAACAATCTCTAAAGCCCCAGGCAAAAACTTTCTGGACCTCAAATAAATTAAGGCCAATAAAAAACCAGATTGAGTTTTATAAAGAGCCAGTGATATAATAATTTATGCTAACTTTTGTCACCAGTTCTTCTTTCTTCTGATGGTATTAGACATAAACATGTTTTTACTACCATACAGAACTTATAGTAATTTATTGAAACGGATCCGTTTAAACTTGTTCAGATTTTAACACAAACGAATAGATCCATTTTTATATAGAATTAATTTGCATTTGAATTTTTATACCAATTTTATTAAAGTATTTTTGCATTTTTTATTTTTATTTTTTGTATTTCTTAATATGATACATCAGTAAAAGACATTTTAATCTGTTGAATTTATATCAGTGTCAATCTCCTTTTTACTATATACGTTTTTTTTTACCCAGAACAACAATTTCCCTAATAATTTACGTAATATTAACTAATTATCTATTCAGTACTCATTTATTATTCAAAAAATATCAGATTTCCAATTAGGATAACGCATTGCATAGTACTTAAAATTGAATAGCATATCAATTTATTATATAACCAATTAATCAAAGTACTTCTATTTAACTAATTAGAATACTTTTATATAAAGCATCTTTAGACTAAGATCTTTTTAAGAGACTTGGGCACACTCAAAAATGTCTCTTTTTTTATCTAAGCTAAGGAGCCAGACAATTTTTGGTTCAGACCATGGACAGCACTTGTTTATTGGTGCTATCTAATCAGCAAGGACAACACAGGTTGTGAATAAAAATTGGTCCGGCTTCTAAATTTACATTCTTGCTTGTCAAATAAAGATAGCAAGAGAATGAAGAAAAATTGATAATATGAGTAAATTAGAAAGTTGCTTAAAATTGCATACTCTATCTGAATTATGAAAGAAAAAATATGGGTTCAGTGTCCCTTTAACTTTGCAATGTTAAACATAATGCAGTTATGTAAAACAACAAGGTCATCACTACTGATACATATTTACATTTAGAATAATAAATATTATTCCTAAAATAAAAAAATAATACGCAAAAAACTTTTTAAAAGACTACAATACTTAAAATACATATTAATATCACATTATACAGCTATTTTATCTAACAAAATTACCAATTACCCCTAACAGTAAAACCCCCCACAAAACCAACCTCCCAAAATAAAAAAACCTAAGTCTAAAAAAAGCTACCCATTGCCCCTAAAGGGACATTTGTATGGGCATTGCCCTTAAAAGGGCAATCAGCTATTTTACAAACGGCTCTTTAGCTTTTCTGTAATCATTACTTAAGTAATGACATTTTTCAGTATAGGTTGAGATACAACCAGCTATTTCAAATGACAAAATTAAGGTAAAGAAGCTATGTGTAAACAGTTTATTACACTAAAGCAGGTAAACAATGATCATTCGGAATACTTTAAAGGAGAGAGAAAAATCACAGTAAACTCTCACTTTAAATGGGTATGAAACTCAAGATTTTTTTTGTGATTCAGGCAGAGAATACCATTTACAAAAAAAGTTTCAATTTACTTCTGTGATGAAATTTGCTTTGTTACCATGGTATTCTGTGTTGACGAGATACCTAGGTTGGCATCTGGAGCACTGCATAGCAGGAAATAGTGCTGCCATCTAGTGCTCTTGCATATGGATAACATTCTTGCAAAACCGCTGCCATATAGGGCTCCAGAAATGGGCCAGCTCCTAAGCATGCTTTTATACAAAAGATACCAAGAGAACAAAGAAAAAATTATTATAGAAGTAACTTAGAAAGTTGTTTAAAATTGCCTGCTCTATTTGAATCATGAAAGAAAAGTTTGGGGTTTCAATAATACTTTTGCCAGGCCTTTGACAAAGCCCAGAGGGGTGAAACACATCAGGAGGGTTGGCGGAGCACATGGGGGCTCTTTTTTATAGCATGGCAAGAGTATTTTTGTCATATATATTTACCTTAATCCTAGGAGCTTAGTCTCTATCTATTTTGGTAGCCGCTCTTAGCAGCCATTATAGTGGCTAATAATAGTGGGCTCACGTGACAATCAACATATTGTACTTTTTGGAAGCTGCTTTAAGCGGCTAAATTGATAATCAATAATAGCAGCCGAAGGACCCAGTAATATACTTAAAATATTTGAAATGCACCGTTAGTCTGTTATGTATTATAGATCATGTACGCATGAATAAATCAGTCTGCAACTTACTGCAGTATTAGTAACAGTGTTACTTTATTTAAAAACAGGTTGGGCTTCCTTGCCACTATAAAATAGATTGTGAGTCTTAAAGTGAAGGTCAATTTTCATGTGAAAGTGCCTGTTTTTAAAAAAAAACTATTATAAACAAGGGCACTTTCATTCATGAAAATTGACATTTCAGCCGTTTTAAAAAAATATATACTTACCTTTTCTACTTGAAGCCGCTCCAGTGCTTCACCAGCCCGTCGTCAGCCTCTTCATGCGTCAGCAATGACGATTCCGGTATCCTCCAATCACGGCTTCCCCCCCGGGGTAATCATTGCCTGAGGCAATGCCGTGATTGGAGGAAGCCGGTTTCGTCATTGCTGGGTAAGTAAATCAGGAAGAAGCAGGCAGGGCATTGTTTCAGAACGGCGGTCCGGTGTTTCAGAAGATCAAGGTAAGTATTTTTAAAATACGGTGCTATGTCAATTTTCATGAATGAAAGTGCCCCTGTTTTTAATAGTTTTTTAAAAAACGGGCATTTTCACATGAAAACTGACCTTCACTTTCAGCTGATAGAACACAGCTGCTATATAAGTTATACTTTATTTCTTTTAAACTCTATAATATAGCAAACAATCAGAGTTGAAGGTGGATACACATAAATTATATGTTGTTAACATTACCTGTCATATGAACTTTAATAGTTGTTTTTAATCACAATAAATTATTAGAGCCTCCCAGCGTGCTGTTGGTGAGGGTCATATTGACTAATATTTAAAACCAGTATCACACATAGGAATTTTTAACTTATACTATTTAAGTAAGTATAATCTAGCTCTATTATAGGAGTCTTTAGAAGTAACCACCTCATTTATGTCATCCAATAGCTGATTTATGATTGGGCATTAAAGCCCTATATTATTGCTATGTATGGCCACATAATGGTAACTATGTCATTTACATCATTCTGTGCAACTAATATATCTCATTGGGATAATGTTACTACAGGAAATTTAGATATCCTAATCGAATTGACATCAATAATGATAGACCCATAAGGAATTTTGGACATTATTATTCCAATTTGAATATATTAAGATAGCTTATAATTGTATTATTGTGTAGCATGTTTAGATGTTTAAAGATATTGAATTGAAAGGCATAATACAGGACGTATGGTCACACACACTATATAAAATACCAACTTACCATAATGGTTAAAATACTTTATTCCATTTTTAATAATTTAATAAAAGTTAGATTTTAACCATTTGGTTCTGCTTCATAGTCTGGGCAGAGAGTGCTGGAATTCATACTGTAGTGGAATCTTTCTCTTAACCACAAACAAATGTAATAAATGCCTAATGCAAAGCACCACTCCCAATAGAGAATAATATACCAGAAATTATAATAATTAATATAAATTGTTGGAAGATTTTCTGTGATTGTGCCAATTTATAGAATCTCCCCAGACCAGGGAGCATTAATAGGCAACAGGGCCCACAGACACACACATAAACTTGCTTGCACACACACTTAAATGCTCAGAGATAAACATGCACATATAGGCACATTCTATCACATATCATGTTTTTTTTTTGCAATCAAAAAAATATGAAATTAATTTGAAAAACTAAACTAATGCTTGAAATTATACTCCACACAATTGAATAATATAATATAAATGTAATATTATATATTCAATGGTAATGGAATTTAAAGGGTCATTATAATGAAAACACAGCATGTCATTTTATCACTATGGACCCTGCAAATCTTATTGCTTTTTGTGCTTTTCGGGTTGTGCTCGTATTATGAGTTGACGAGCGCAAAAAGCTGAGAACTTATAATGATTTATTTTGCCCCCTTTTCCTGTAATTCCATTCTGAAATTGGGAGATTTTCAGTTCCTGTTGGAAATGGAAGTACAGAACACTGTTATATTCCATACAGCCGTTGGCTGCACACTCTAGTGACCTATTTATAACTGTCCCTAATTGGCCACAGCTGAGAATGTAACCTAGGTTACAACATGGCAGCTCCCATTATTTTATAGACATTAAAACTTTACACTTATTTTGTCACCATTTAAACAACTAATAAAACTTTAAAAAAATACATCTACATGTTATTATCAGACTAATCTTTTCTTTGAATGCATTATTCTTGCTAGCATTTATTTAGTGTTAATGACCCTTTAACAACTTTGCCAGCGTTAAACACATAGACCTAGATTTGGAGTTTGGCGTTAGCCGTGAAAACCAGCGTTAGAGGCTCCTAACGCTGGTTTTAGGCTACCGCCGGTATTTGGAGTCACTCAAAATAGGGTCCAACGCTCACTTTTCATCCGCGACTTTTCCATACCGCAGATCCCCTTACGTAAATTGCGTATCCTATCTTTTCAATGGGATCTTTCTAACTCCGGTATTTAGAGTCGTTTCTGAAGTGAGCGTTAGACATCTAACGACAAAACTCCAGCCGCAGGAAAAAAGTCAGTAGTTAAGAGCTTTCTGGGCTAACGCCGGTTTATAAAGCTCTTAACTACTGTGCTCTAAAGTACACTAACACCCATAAACTACCTATGTACCCCTAAACCGAGGTCCCCCCACATCGCCGACATTCAAATAATTTTTTTTAACCCCTAATCTGCCGACCGCCACCTACGTTATCCTTATGTACCCCTAATCTGCTGCCCCTAACACCGCCGACCCCTGTATTATATTTATTAACCCCTAATCTGCCCCCCACAATGTTGCAGCCAGCTACCTACAATAATTAACCCCTAATCTGCCGACCGCAAAGCGCCGCCACCTACGTTATCCTTATGTACCCCTAATCTGCTGCCCCTAACCCCGCCGACCCCTATATTATATTTATTAACCCCTAATCTGCCCCCCACAACGTCGCAGCCAGCTACCTACAATAATTAACCCCTAATCTGCCGACCGCAAAGCGCCGCCACCTACGTTATCCTTATGTACCCCTAATCTGCTGCCCCTAACACCGCCGACCCCTATATTATATTTATTAACCCCTAATCTGCCCCCCACAACGTCGCCTCCACCTGCCTACACTTATTAACCCCTAATCTGCCGACCGGAGCTCACCGCTATTCTAATAAATGTATTAACCCCTAAAGCTAAGTCTAACCCTAACACTAACACCCCCCTAAGTTAAATATAATTTTAATCTAACGAAATTAATTAACTCTTATTAAATAAATTATTCCTATTTAAAGATAAATACTTACCTGTAAAATAAATCCTAATATAGCTACAATATAAATTATAATTATATTATAGCTATTTTAGGATTTATATTTATTTTACAGGTAACTTTGTATTTATTTTAACCAGGTACAATAGCTATTAAATAGTTAAGAACTATTTAATAGCTAAAATAGTTAAAATAATTACAAATTTACCTGTAAAATAAATCCTAACCTAAGTTACAATTAAACCTAACACTACACTATCAATAAATTAATTAAATAAACTACCTACAATTAACCTAACACTACACAATCAATAAATTAATTAAATACAATTCCTACAAATAAATACAATTAAATAAACTAGCTAAAGTACAAAAAATAAAAAAGAACTAAGTTACAAAAAATAAAAAAATATTTACAAACATAAGAAAAATATTACAACAATTTTAAACTAATTACACCTACTCTAAGCCCCCTAATAAAACAACAAAGCCCCCCAAAATAAAAAATGCCCTACCCTATTCTAAATTACTAAAGTTAAAAGCTCTTTTACCTTACCAGCCCTGAACAGGGCCCTTTGCGGGGCATGCCCCAAGAAGTTCAGCTCTTTTGCCTGTAAAAAAAAACATACAATACCCCCCCCAACATTACAACCCACCACCCACATACCCCTAATCTAACCCAAACCCCCCTTAAATAAACATAACACTAAGCCCCTGAAGATCATCCTACCTTGTCTTCACCTCACCAGGTATAACCGATCCGTCCTGGCTCCAAAATCTTCATCCAACCCAAGCGGGGGTTGGCGATCCATCATCCGGTGGCTGAAGAGGTCCAGAAGAGACTCCAAAGTCTTCATCCTATCCGGGAAGAAGAGGCGATCCGGACCGGCAACCATCTTGATCCAAGCGGCATCTACTATCTTCATCCGATGACGACCGGCTCCATCCTGAAGACCTCTACCGCGGACCCATCTTCTTCCGGCGACGTCCAACTGAAGAATGACGGTTCCTTTAAGGGACGTCATCCAAGATGGCGTCCCTTGAATTCCGATTGGCTGATAGGATTCAATCAGCCAATCAGATTGATCTTGCATTCTATTGGCTGTTCCGATCAGCCAATAGAATGCGAGCTCAATCTGATTGGCTGATTGGATCAGCCAATCGGATTGAACTTGATTCTGATTGGCTGATTCCATCAGCCAATCAGAATATTCCTACCTTAATTCCGATTGGCTGATAGAATCCTATCAGCCAATCGGAATTCGAGGGACGCCATCTTGGATGACGTCCCTTAAAGGAACCGTCATTCTTCAGTTGGACGTCGCCGGAAGAAGATGGGTCCGCGGTGGAGGTCTTCAGGATGGAGCCGGTCGTCATCGGATGAAGATAGAAGATGCCGCTTGGATCAAGATGGTTGCCGGTCCGGATCGCCTCTTCTTCCCGGATAGGATGAAGACTTTGGAGCCTCTTCTGGACCTCTTCAGCCACCGGATGATGGATCGCCAACCCCCGCTTGGGTTGGATGAAGATTTTGGAGCCAGGACGGATCGGTGATACCTGGTGAGGTGAAGACAAGGTAGGATGATCTTCAGGGGCTTAGTGTTAGGTTTATTTAAGGGGGGTTTGGGTTAGATTAGGGGTATGTGGGTGGTGGGTTGTAATGTTGGGGGGGGTATTGTATGTTTTTTTTTACAGGCAAAAGAGCTGAACTTCTTGGGGCATGCCCCGCAAAGGGCCCTGTTCAGGTTTTTTTTCAGTTCAAACAGCCCCATTGTTTCCTATGGGGGAATCGTGCACGAGCACGTTTTTGAGGCTGGCCGCGTCCGTAAGCAACTCTGGTATTGAGAGTTGAAGCTGCGTTAAAAATGCTCTACGCTCCTTTTTTGGAGCCTAACGCAGCCTTTATGTGGACTCTCAATACCAGAGTTATTTTTATGGTGCGGCCATACAAAAACTCCAAATCTAGCCGTTAGATTTTCAGTGTCAATAACGATAACAATACATGCTTTAATTAATTAGGGAATGCATTTTTTTCCCTATTATGGCCCTTTATTTAGGAATATAGAGCAGCTTGCCCTGAGACATCTTCACTGCCTCAGTAGAATAAACAGTATGATTAGGGTGCACTGGCCCAGATGGAGATTATTAATCAGACTTTCATTAATAGTAAAGATATGTGCAGAATTAAGTTAGGAGATTAACAACTCACTTGCATAAATCCATTGTGCCCAATGAGACACCATCAGCTTCAGATGCACTTCCTCAGACACACTAATGCTCCAACAACACGAACAACCCCCAAAATTCCAAATATTGTTGGCTCCCACGTAGAGCTTGCACAAAAACAGCAACAAGTGTTTGAGCAAGCTGTTAAAGGCAGGCTACACTGTAATTATTTCCTCTTAATGTGTTCTAAATGACCTGTTATATCAACTGCAGAGTACTACATTTATTGGAAATTGCTCATTTAGGGTTATTCTTGCAATTGAAATGGCTAATTGAAACCACCCCATAATGAAGATTTCAGTATCTAATATTGGTCTTTTGAGTGTAGGGAGAGACACAGATTAGATGTGGAGGTCTGCTGCTTCTGAGGGCTCAGCCCATTTAAAGGGGCAATTGTTAGCTCATGTAATTTTAAGACTAGCAACCCTGCACCACTATGTGTTTAAACCTCGCCAAGGGGTTAAACACATACTAGAATTAATGTTCAGGACCCACAAAGCAGAAACTGATGCAATCAGCAGCACTACTCCCATAATCCAGCATTGAATAAGTTACTCCACTTCTAACTACCTAATGAATATCAGTTTTATTGTTAAATATACAATGCTTGAAGCCGCTGCTCCTTCTAAGAATACTGTTCATATATTCTTGTAAAAGATGCACTTTCCTTTTAGCACAATCTTCTCCCCCCCTGCACCTCCTCCTTCATACAGAAATTCCATCTGCTTACATTACCGGCAATATACTGTACATATAGGCTCTGAGTAAACATTAATCAATGCAAACAGAGGTGGCAGATGTTTATATGAACCCAGGTGATGTTTCAATAGACTTTTTTTTTCAATGCCGCCCATGGGCTAAATTACTTGGAGGGGCTGAGTCATTTTTAACATGTTCCATTGTAGGACTTCAGGAGAATACGTCTGCCCTTACTGGTTCCTGATAAAACACCTAAGCATGAACTTAATATTAACACAACTGCTAAACACACAGCAACAGTTTAGCTAATAAAATGTACCTCTATGATTTGGCACAGTTGAATAAACTTTATATACAAAGTACATAATGTACCTAGAAGTTATTAAAAGGAGATTTTCAATTTTTAGCAACCTAATTTTATTCCTTTTTTTTAAATATTTTTTTATTGAACTTTTAACAAAAGAATAATGAAATAAATAATACTGGCAGATTAAAAACCTCATAAACGGAAGAATAAACAATGGTGCTTATATATATATATAATGGCGTAAGTATCAAATAGGATAGTAACATACAGTATAATAAGAGCATATCATTCTATCAAGAAAAATAGGGGGAGGGTAAAGAAATAAAAGTGACGGGGAGGGGAAGAGGGAGAAGTAAAGTTTGGAATAGAAAACAGCCAACCATTATTAAAATGTGAAAAGTGCAACAGCAATACCTTGTCTATCGTCATATAGAAGAAGGAACAAAATACTACAAATCTGAAAAGGGGACATAATGATTAGGGAATGAAAAATCCCTATATATAAAACTTGCGTACTTCAGGATTATAAAACCCCGAGGTCAATCAATCCTTTAGAAAAACAGAAAATCACTATTAAAGTCTATGGAGATTTTTGTAGATAACTGATTTGATATTTTTTTTCTAATGGATTGTAATTAACCCCATAGTGCTACACCACATTTTGCACACAAATAATTTGGGGGTCATAGATAAGCATAAAAAGTGTGACTCCCCCACAGCCTCCGCAACCTGCCATAACAAAGAGAGTTTATAGTGGAGAGTGCACCTCCTGCAGCCGGGAAAAAAAAGAAAAGGGGGAAGGGGAAAAGTATTGGGGTAAAGGGTTATAAACTAAAAATAGTTACATTAGTAAGTCATGGTCGATAAAAAAAGAAGTAAGGAAATCAGGTCTATGGTTTCTATCTATCCCAATTAAACTAATAAATAGCAAAGTTATCTTAACAGACTTGCAATAGTACCATTTTTCTAAAGTATGAGATGTTCCTTCTGTAATGTTCCACCAAATGTGAAGAAGCTTCCAAGAACCCCCAGTTTTCTTCCAACATGTATTCGAGGCTGTTGAAAAGATGGTGGGCCAATCCTTTTAAGGACTTAAAAAGGTCCTCCCTTTTGCCCAGTTTCAGTATGCTGAAATAAAGGTTAAATAAAGAGATCACCAATGTTATAGAGGGAAAATTAAAATAATATGGTGAGATGCGATTATTTAACCCCTTTAGTACATATGACAACATGTGGTTATCCTCCAGACTATGGCCCAGATTACAAATGGCGCGCTAATGATATTGCAGGATGCGATAAGCAGTAATGCACAACTTGATATTACAAGTCCATCGCAAAACTGATTTACTAGAGAAGGGTTAGCGAGGACAACATCGCTCTAACTCGACCTATACTTTCAATGGATATCGCAACCGTGCTAGAGTTGATATTACAAGTTGAAAGTTGTGGTTTGTGCTAGAGGAAAAGCCTAAATAGTGCTAAAAGCATTTGCACGACTTAAAGGGATACTGAATCCAAATGTTTTCTTTCATGATAGAGAATGCAACTTTAAGCAACTTTCTAGTTTATTTCTGTTATCATTTTTTTCATTCTCTTGGTATCTTTATTTGAAAAGCAGTAATTAAAGCTTAGAAGCCGGCGCATTTTAGGTTCAACACCTGGGTAGTGCTTGCTGATTAGTGGTTAAAGCCACCAATCAGCACGCGCTATCCAGGGTTCTGAACCAAAAACGGGCTGGCTCCTAAGCTTTCATTCCTGCTATTTTCAAATAAAGATACCAAGAGAATGAAGAACAATGGATTATAGGAGTAAATTAGAAAGATACCATGAGAACGAAGAAAAATTGATAATAGGAGTAAATTAAAAAGTTGCTTAAAATTGCATGCTCTATTTGAATCATAACAAAGTTTGACAAAACACATCAAAACATATTAAAATAAAGTATTAGACTTATATACACACCTTTTATTTTATATATATATATATATATATATATATATATATATATATATATATATATATATAATACCGTTCACAATACAGTGTTACCCTCCTTGGGACATCTGCCTGGGTGCAAACATGCAATGGATACTCCTGGAAAAACAGATGCACTCTCAGGTCTTTTTAGTGAAGAAAAAAATCTTTAATGTAACGTTTTCAGGGACTTCTTCCCCGTCATCAGCATGCTGATGACGGGGAAGAAGTCCCTGAAAACGTTACATTAAAGATTTTTTTCTTCACTAAAAAGACCTGAGGGTGCATCCGTTTTTCCAGGAGTATATATATATATATATATTCCAGAAAGGACAGCACAATCTTACATCCAGGAAAAATGCCACGGTGCACTGCAGAAAAGTGTATCTAGGTGTCAGTCCAAAGACACAGGCACCCAGTGGTCTTTAAATAAAAAATTATTATTTATTATACCAAGTTAAAAAAGAGACATAACGTTTCGGCACATTGCTGTGCCTTTGTCAAATGTCAAACAAGTATGTTGTACTTGTTTGACATTTGACAAAGGCACAGCAATGTGCCGAAACGTTATGTCTCTTTTTTAACTTGGTATAATAAATAATCCGCTAGATTTAGAGTTCTGCGGCCAAAGGGGTGTGTTAGCTACGCGTGCTTTTTTCCCCCCGCACCTTTTAAATACCGCTGGTATTTAGAGTTCACAGAAGGGCTGCGTTAGGCTCAAAAAAGGGAGCGTAGAGCATAATTTACCGCCACTGCAACTCTAAATACCAGCGGTGCTTACGGACGCGGCCAGCTTGAAAAACGTGCTCGTGCACGATTCCCCCATAGGAAACAATGGGGCAGTTTGAGCTGAAAAAAACCCTAACACCTGCAAAAAAGCAGCGTTCAGCTCCTAACGCAGCCCCATTGTTTCCTATGGGGAAACACTCTATGGGGAAACACTTCCTAAGTCTGCACCTAACACCCTAACATGTACCCCGAGTCTAAACACCCCTAACCTTACACTTATTAACCCCTAATCTGCCGCCCCGCTGACCCCTGCATATTTTTTTTAACCCCTAATCTTCCGCTCCGTACACCGCCGCCACCTACATTATCCCTATGTACCCCTAATCTCCTGCCTCTAACACCGCCGACCCCTATATTTTATTTATTAACCCCTAATTTGCCGCCCCCAACGTCGCCGCCACCTACCTACAATTATTAACCCCTAATCTGCCGACCGGACCTCACCGCTACTATAATAAAGTTATTAACCCCTAATCCGCCTCACTCCCTCCTCAATAACCCTATAATAAATAGTATTAACCCCTAATCTTCCCTCCCTAACATCACCGACACCTAACTTCAAGTATTAACCCCTAATCTGCCGACCGGACCTCACCGCTACTCTAATAAATTTATTAACCCCTAAAGCTAAATCTAACCCTAACACTAACACCCCCCTAAGTTAAATATAATTTTTATCTAACTAAATAAATTAACTCTTATTAAATAAATTATTCCTATTTAAAGCTATATACTTACCTGTAAAATAAATCCTAATATAGCTACAATATAAATTATAATTATATTGTAGCTATTTTAGGATTAATATTTATTTTACAGGTAACTTTGTATTTATTTTAACCAGGTACAATAGCTATTAAATAGTTAATAACTATTTAATAGCTACCTAGTTAAAATAATTACAAAATTACCTGTAAAATAAATCCTAACCTAAGTTACAATTAAACCTAACACTACACTATCAATAAATTAATTAAATAAAATACCGACAATTATCTACAATTAAACCTAACACTACACTATCAATAAATTAATTAAATAAAATACCTACAATTAAATACAATTAAATAAACTAACTAAAGTACAAAAAATAAAAAAAAGTACTGTTACAAAAAAATAAAAAAATAATTTACAAACATTAAAAAAATATTACAACAATTTTAAGCTAATTACACCTACTCTAAGCCCCCTAATAAAATAACAAAGCCCCCCAAAATAAAAAAATGCCCTACCCTATTCTAAAATACAAATAGAAAAGCTCTTTTACCTTACCAGCCCTTAAAAGGGCCTTTTGCGGGGCATGCCCCAAAGAATTCTGCTCTTTTGCCTGTAAAAAAAACATACAATACCCCCCCCCAACATTACAACCCACCACCCACATACCCCTAATCTAACCCAAACCCCCTTAAATAAACCTAACACTAAGCCCCTGAAGATCTCCCTACCTTGTCTTCACCACGCCGGGTATCACCTATCCGTCCAGAGGAGGCTCCGAAATCTTCATCCAAACCCAAGTAGGGGCTGAAGAGATCCATCATCGGGCTGAAGAGATCCATCATCCGGCTGAAGAGGTCCATCATCAGGCTGAAGAGATCCATCATCGGGCTGAAGAGGTCCATCATCCGGCTGAAGAGATCCATTATCCGGCTGAAGTCTTCTATCAAGCGGCATCTTCAATCTTCTTTCTTCTGGATCCATCTTCATCCCGCCGACGCGGAACATCCATCCTGCCCGACGACTTCCCGACGAATGACGGTTCCTTTAAATGATGTCATCCAAGATGGCGTCCCTCGAATTCCAATTGGCTGATAGGATTCTATCAGCCAATCGGAATTAAGGTAGGAAAATTCTGATTGGCTGATGGAATTAGCCAATCAGATTGAGCTCACATTCTATTGGCTGTTCCGATCAGCCAATAGAATGCAAGCTCAATCTGATTGGCTGATTGTAACAGCCAATCGGATTGAACTTGAATCTGGTTGGCTGATTCCATCAGCCAATCAGAATTTTCCTACCTTAATTCCGATTGGCTGATAGAATCCTATCAGCCAATTGGAATTCGAGGGACGCCATCTTGGATGACGTCATTTAAAGGAAACGTCATTCGTCGGGAAGTCGTCGGCCAGGATGGATGTTCCGCATTGGGGGGATGAAGATGGATCCGGAATAAAGAAGATTGAAGATGCCACTTGATAGAAGACTTCAGCCGGATGATGGATCTCTTCAGCCCGATGATGGACCTCTTCAGCCGGATGATGGATCTCTTCAGCCCGATGATGGATCTCTTCAGCCGGATGATGGATCTCTTCAGCCCGATGATGGATCTCTTCAGCCGGATGATGGATCTCTTCAGCCCGATGATGGATCTCTTCAGCCCGATGATGGATCTCTTCAGCCCGATGATGGATCTCTTCAGCCCCCACTTGGGCTTGGATGAAGATTTCGGAGCCTCCTCTGGACGGATCGGTGATACCCGGCGTGGTGAAGATAAGGTAGGGAGATCTTCAGGGGCTTAGTGTTAGGTTTATTTAAGGGGGGTTTGGGTTAGATTAGGGGTATGTGGGTGGTGGGTTGTAATGTTGGGGGGGTATTGTATGTTTTTTTTACAGGCAAAAGAGCAGAATTCTTTGGGGCATGCCCCGCAAAAGGCCCTTTTAAGGGCTGGTAAGGTAAAAGAGCTTTTCTATTTGTATTTTAGAATAAGGTAGGGCATTTTTTATTTTGGGGGGCTTTGTTATTTTATTAGGGGGCTTAGAGTAGGTGTAATTAGCTTAAAATTGTTGTAATATTTTTCTAATGTTTGTAAATTATTTTTTTATTTTTTGTAACTTAGTTCTTTTTTTATTTTTTGCACTTTAGTTAGTTTATTTAATTGTATTTATTTGTAGGTATTTGTATGTAATTAATTTATTGATAGTGTAGTGTTAGGTTTAATTGTAGATAATTGTAGGTATTTTATTTAATTAATTTATTGACAATGTAGTGTTAGGTTTAATTGTAACTTAGGTTAGGATTTATTTTACAGGTAATTTTGTAATTATTTTAACTAGGTAGCTATTAAATAGTTATTAACTATTTAATAGCTATTGTACCTGGTTAAAATAAATACAAAGTTGCCTGTAAAATAAATATAAATCCTAAAATAGCTACAATATAATTATAATTTATATTGTAGCTATATTAGGGTTTATTTTACAGGTAAGTATATAGCTTTAAATAGGAATAATTTATTTAATAAGAGTTAATTTATTTCGTTAGATAAAAATTATATTTATCTTAGGGGGGTGTTAGCGTTAGGGTTAGACTTAGCTTTAGGGGTTAATAAATTTAATAGACTATCGGTGAGGTCCGGTCGGCAGATTAGGGGTTAATACTTGAAGTTAGGTGTCGGTGATGTTAGGGAGGGCAGATTAGGGGTTAATAATATTTATTATAGGGTTATTTAGGCGGGAGTGAGGCGGATTAGGGGTTAATAACTTTATTATAGTAGCGGTGAGGTCCGGTCGGCAGATTAGGGGTTAATAATTGTAGGTAGGTGGCAGCGACGTTGGGGGCGGCAGATTAGGGGTTACTAAATATAATATAGGGGTCGTCGGTGTTAGGGGCAGCAGATTAGGGGTACATAGGGATAACGTAGGTTGCGGCGGTGTGCGGTCGGCAGATTAGGGGTTAAAATTTTTTATTAGAGTAGCGGCGATGTGGGGGGGCCTCGGTTAAGGGGTACATAGGTAGTTTATGGGTGTTAGTGTACTTTAGAGCACAGTAGTTAAGAGCTTTATGAACCAGCGTTCTCTTAACTCCTGGCTTTTTGCTGCAGCTGGAGTCTTGTCGTTAGATTTCTAACGCTCACTTCAGCCAAGACTCTAAATACCGGCGTTAGGAAGATCCCATTGAAAAGATAGGATACGCAATTGGCGTAGGGGGATCTGCGATATGGAGAAAAGAACTTAAGATTTCAAAGTATTCCTAACATACCTTTGGCTATAGTGCAGTTGATATAGCACAGTGTCAGGTAAGCGTGCAAGCGACAAGTAAAAAGCTTTTCTTTAGCGCGCCCCATAGAAGTCTATGGGGAGAGGGAATTATCGCAGTTGTGTATCCGAAGTCCTGAAGTTAGCACGCCTGAGTCTTTCACTCTCGCACCAAAAGTTTTTTCAACTTGTAATACCAGCGTTAATCCGTCCACACACATTTTTTACGTTAAGTGCAGTTACCTCTTACGAGTGATAAAAAATGAGTGCACAACTTGTAATCTAGCCCTATGTCTTTAGTGCGTATGACAACCACGTTGTGATCTAGTGGTGAGGGGGCCCTTTTGGAGCTAATCACGTTCCCCTACACTTAACCCCATATACAAGGTGGAAAAGTGGGGCGTCATCGCCTGCAGAATGTGTGGGTTTCTTACTGAAAAATGGCCTACAGTAGGGCTTAAATGCAGCATCTAAAAACTACAAAACAGCTCAGCACATGGATGGAAATGGTTTAGCGGTTAAGGGGTTAACATATAAATATTAAAGGCAACATCTGATATATTATAACCACTAAGGAAAAATGAAAAACAAATAAGGTGTTAAATACAGAATACTTTGGCATATTAGAATTGTATTATTCAGCCCAGTTAGGCTAATGTTATAGTGTTAGGACCAGTCTATTGTGGGACACCTTGTTAGTGGTGACTGGATGAGCAGAATTTGGCCATATTGTGTGACTAAGATCCCATCTTTTTTTAAAAAAAATAAGAAATATTAAGAAGGCAATATTTTGCAGCATTAAGAAACAAGTTTAAAATATGTGGTTGGAGGTGCGCCAATGCTTGCCCCTGTTAAATACTTATTTTGGTCATTTTGGCAGCACTTCCACAATATGTGCATTTAAATATATGTTTTTATTAGATGTGCTTAACCAAATCTCCTGTTGATTTATCACTAGGGAAACTGACCAAATCCCTTTGGTTTAAAGCACTCAACCCTGTTCAGGTGTGTTCCAGACAATCGGCTAGATTACGAGTTTTGCGGTATGAGTAAAAAAGCAGGGTTAAGGCTCATAACGCTGCTTTTTCACTACCGCTGGTATTACGAGCCTTGCAGGTTTTTTGGCCGTACCGCAAATTAACTTACGCAATTTGCGTAAAGTATTTTTTCAATGGGACTTCCATAATACCAATATTACAAGCTTTTTCTGGGAGGCCAAAAAGTGAGTGGTACAGCCTATCCCGCAAGATTCGTAACACATTCTAAAGTCAGTAGTTATGAGTTTTACGCTACAAAGCTGTAAGATAAAATTAATAACTAAAGTGCTAAAAAGTACACTAACACCCATAAACTACCTATTAACCCCTAAACCGAGGCCCTCCCGCATCGCAAACACTAAAATAAATGTATTAACCCCTAATCTGCTGCTCCGGACATCGCTGCAACTATAATAAACATATTAACCCCTAAACCGCCGCACTCCCACCTTACAAACACTAGTTAAATATTATTAACCCCTAATCTGTCACCCCTAACATTGCCACCACCTACCTACATTTATTAACCCCTAATCTGCCGCCCCCAACGTCGCCGCCACTATACTAAATTTATTAACCCCTAAACCTAAGTCTAACCCTAACACCCCCTAACTTAAATATAATTAAAATAAATCTAAATAAAAATTACTATCATTAAATAATTCCTATTTAAAACTAAATACCTACCTATAAAATAAACCCTAATCTAGCTACAATATAACTAATAGTTACATTGTATCTATCTTAGGGTTTATTTTTATTTTACAGGCAAGTTTGTATTTATTTTAACTAGGTAGAATAGTTACTAAATAGTTATTAACTATTTACTAACTACCTAGTTAAAATAAATACAAATTTACCTGTAAAATAAAACCTAACCTGTCTTACAATAAAACCTAACCTTACACTACAATTGAATAAATTAAATACAATTACCTAAATTACAAAAAAAAAAACCCACTAAATTACACAAAATAAAAAAAGAAATTATCAGATATTTAAACTAATTACACCTAATCTACTAGCCCTATCAAAATAAAAAAGCCCCCCCAAAATAAAAAAAAATCCCTAGCCTACAATAAACTACCAATATCCCATTCTATTGGCTGATTGGAACAGTAATATGTAGGTGTTGGCGATGTTGGGTTGACAGATTAGGGGTTAATAAGTGTAAGATTAGGGGTGTTTAGAGTCGGGGTTCATGTTAGGGTGTTAGGTGTAAACATAAATTTTGTTTCCCCATAGCAATCAATGGGGCTGCGTTACGGAGCTTTATGCTGCTTTTTTGCAGGTGTTAGGCTTTTTTTCAGCCGGCTCTCCCCATTGATATCTATGGAGAAATTATGCAAGAGCACGTAAAACCAGCTCACCGCTGCCTTAAGCAACTCTGGTATTGGAGTGCGGTATGGAGCACAATTTTGCTCTACGCTCACTTCTTGCCTGTTAACGCCGGGTTTATGAAAACCTGTAATACCAGCGCTGTAGGGAAGTGAGCGGTGACAATAACGTGAAAGTTAATACCACGCCGCTCTTACCGCAAAACTCGTAATCTAGCCAAATGTTATTTAACTGTGTGTATATAAAGCCAGGGAGCCTCATTCTATGCAGTCTTGATTTGAGGTATAGTATTGCAATGTTGGAATCCTACATTGGCATATTTAAATAGGGAATGTAATTTTAAACAACTTTCCAATTTACTTTTATCACCAATTTGCTTTGTTCACTTGGTATTCTTAGTTGAAAGCTAAACCTATGAGGTTCATATGCTAATTTCTTATACCTTGGAGACTGCCTCTAATCTGAATGCATTTTGACCACTAGAGGGAATTAGTTCATGTGTTTCATATAGATAACATTGAGCTCATGCACATAAAGTTACCCTGGAGTCAGTGACGTGCAGTGAGGTCAGAGGCTGGTGAGGCACTAGATATGATACGCCGGAGAAACACATGTACAGAGGGCCGTAAGTACCCCCAACAGGGCAGGTTTCAATTATAGCTGAACCAGTGCACAGGTGACATAATCAGGTGATGGGTGAGAGCAAGTTAGTAACCACTGAGTTACCGATCAGCTGATTACTTCACCTGTGCACTGATTCAGCTATAATGAAACCTGGCCTGTTGGGGGTACTTGAGGACCATTGTTGAGAAACACTGCACTAAAGCACCAGCTCATCGGAAATGTATTGATTACCTGGAGAATAAAGCACACATACTCTGCTCACTGACACCCACACACACTCTGCTCACATACCCACTCACACAATTATGTGGCACAGTGCCAGTTACTAAGCAATTAGAATGATACACAATCTCTTCTCTACTCACTACTGTATTGTAAAAACAGAAATAATTTACCATACAAGTTTTACACAAAGGACAAGTTATCAATACTGCCAACACAGCTGCTGCAATATGGTGTTCAAGAAACGCACATCCGTCTTGATAAAGACAACCGGCGAAACGCGTAGACGTTACCCACCGCAGCTCACATATCCCCTGCAAGATCTCAAACACCAATTGAGTACGGGGGAAGAAGAAGGTAATTAAAACAAACGGTCGTTTGTGTATCGAATATTTGAGGAGCTGTTAACACGCCGGAGCGTGCAGCGCAAGTTCATACCCGATTGTAAAGCTTGCTGCCGGAACTGACAGCCAAAGATAATCAGAACAGAGGGTATTGAACCACCGGAGCCGTACAGGCAAATACAGGCTCAAAAGACTCAAGCTTCCAGGAGATTCTTGTATCGTACAAGATTAGGAAGCAGAAAGGAGGCATACAAAATCTTCCCGGTAAGATAGAATTGTAATATCGCCAGACACAGCAGGTGTCAGAAGACCCGGTAAGCCCTATAATCACACAAACATTTGCAAAAAAGACTTAAGTGTTACAAGTTTATTAACCCCTTAACGACCAACGACGTATGGGGTACGTCCTGCAAAAAAATGCAGTTAATGACCAAGGACGTACCCCATACGTCGTTGGTCTTTGAAAGCAGTGGAAGCGATCCTGATAGCTTCCAGCTGCTTTCATGTTATTGCAGTGATGCCTCAATATTGAGGCATCCTGCAATAACTGTTTTTAGCCATCCGATGCAGAGAGAGCCACTCTGTGGCCCTCTCTGCATCGGCTACCGATGGCCGTTATGGTTGGTGGGTGGGAGCTCATCCAGGGAGGCGGGTGGGCAGTTATTGGTGGAGGAGGGGGGAGGGATCTAGTGCGGGTGCGTGCACGGGCGCGTGCACGGGCACGTGCACAAGAGTCGTGCACGCGCGTGCACGGGCTCGCGCGTGCACGGGATGTCTATCAAAACAGCATCAATATGCTGTAGATCTGGAGGGTGGGAGAGAGGACTGGGGAGGGTGGGATTTTGAAATCAAGGCATCAGGGAGAGGGTGGGGGGTTGGATGTTGAGGGGGGGGGCAGCTACACTACAGAAATAAATAAAATTTAAAAAAAAATAAAATAAAAAAAATACATTATTATTTTTCAAACTGGGTACTGGCAGACAGCTGCCAGTACCCAATATGGTGCCCAATAAAGGCAGAGGGGGGGGGGTTAAAGAGCTGTTTGAGGGGGGATGAGGGAGGTTGGGGGCTAAGGGGGGTCCTACACAGCAGAAGAATTATTTTTTATTTTTTTTTAAAAACCTAAAACTTTTATTTTAGTACTGGCAGATTTTCTGCCAGTACTTAAGATGGCGGGGACAATTTTGGGGTGGGGGAGGGAAGTGAGCTGTTTTGGAGGGATCAGGGGGTGGGATGTGTCAGGTGGGAGGCTGATCTCTACACTAAAGCTAAAATTAACCCTGCAAGCTCCCTACAAGCTACCTAATTAACTCCTTCACTGCTAGACATAATATACGTGTGATGCGCAGCGGCATTTAGCGACCTTCTAACTACCAAAAAGCAACGCCAAAGCCATATATGTTTGCTATTTCTGAACAAAGGGGATCCCAGAGAAGCATTTACAATAATTTGTGCCATAATTGCACAAGCTGTTTGTAAATAATTTCAGTGAGAAACCTAAAATTGTGAAATATTTAAAGTTTTTTTTAATTTGATCGCATTTGGCGGTGAAATGGTGGCATGAAATATACCAAAATGGGCCTAGATCAATACTTGGGGTTGTTTACTACACTACACTAAAGCTAAAATTAACCCTACAAGCTCCCTACATGCTCCCTAATTAACCCCTTCACTGCTGCGCATAATACACGTGTGGTGTGCAGTGGTATTTAGCGGCCTTCTAATTACCAAAAAGCAACGTAAAAGCCATATATGTATGCTATTTCTGAACAAAGGGGATCCCAGAGAAGCATTTAAAACCATTTGTGGAATAATTGCACAAGCTGTTTGTAAATAATTTCAGTGAGAAACCTAAAGTTTGTGAAAAAGTGAACATTTTTTTTTATTTGATCGCATTTGGCGGTGAAATGGTGGCATGAAATATACCAAAATGGGCCTAGATCAATACTTTGGGATGTCTTCTAAAAATATATATATACATGTTAAAGGATATTCAGGGATTCCTGACAGATATCAGTGTCCCAATGTAACTAGCGCTAATTTTGAAAAAAAGTGGTTTGGAAATAGCAAAGTGCTACTTTTATTTATGCCCTTGCAAAAAAAGCAAAGAACATGTAAACATTGGGTATTTCTAAACTCAGGACAAAATTTAGAAACTATTTAGCATGGGTGTTTTTTGGTGGTTGTAGATGTGCAACAGATTTTGGGGGTCAAAGTTTGAAAAAATTGTTTTATTTCCATTTTTTCCTCATATTTTATAATTTTTTTAAAAGTAAATTATAAGATATGATGAAAATAATGGTATCTTTAGAAAGTCCATTTAATGGCGAGAAAAACGGTATATAATATGTGTGGGTACAGTAAATGAGTAAGAGGAAAATTACAGCTAAACACAAACACCGAAGAAATGTAAAAATAGCCTTGGTCCCAAACGGTCAACAAATGGAAAAGTGCTCTGGTCACTAAGGGGTTAATAACATTTCTGCATATTCTTCTGAGAACAAAAGAACGAAAGTGTATCGGATTACATAGCATATATGAACTTTTAACTGGAACTGTGCAACTTTGTAGCAATATTGAGAAAAAATGAACTTTTAAAACCAAAGCTTTTAATATGAACATTTTATTCAACAATTTATCATGAAAATATCATTTTAAAGACATCAAATTGTAATAAGTCGCTTATATAAGGTGGATTAAGGTGGTATATATGAAACATTCGATTACTACAATTTAATCATATGTTATAAAGTATAAGATATAAGGTGTTATAAATTATTAGATATATGATAGGCTAGATACAATCTTTTTTAAACAAAATAATCTTTTAACATAGAGGGAGACGTCCCATATTTGAATAGACTGTGTCCTTAATTATTATCTTACATTTATTACGTGCCATAAATTTTACTGTACTCTACAACAATACAAATCTGTTTTTACACTGTTCATAAGAATTTTTAACAACTTACATGTTTTCTAATATATCTTACAAATAAATTACATATATATTAAAATTATCAATCTCCATATCTTCCTTTAAGCTTTTCAAGCGCTCCCAAACTATATATATTTAAAGTTGTTTGTTCAAGAAACGCACATGCACATCCCACTCATGTATGCTCTTCAACAAAGGACACCAAAGGATACCAAAAGAATGAAGTACATAATAATAAAAGTAAAATAGAAAGTTTTTTTGTTGTTTTTTTTTGTGCAATTTCTATCTGAATGATGGACATGTAATTATGACTTTCATGTTCCTTTCAAAAACTAATTTGATTTGCTGACATGGGGCCAGTAACAGTTGATGCTAATTCTCAAAATATAAATAACTAGAAAAGTCTATTAAAATAGCATGCTCTACCTCAATCATGAAAGTTTAATTTTAAATGTCTCCCTTTGACTATGTGTTTAACCAGTTACTTTACAGTGGCATATTTCTAAAAACATTTAACTGCAATAATTACATATATTTTTTAAATGACTCATTATCTCCTTTTTATTAATATAAACTTGTATAAAAGCAGCACATATTAAAAACACAATGCAACAGCTTTCAATTGACTTGTGAATTACAAGTTAACAGCAGTCTTTAAATAAATGGGGACACAGAGAAAAATAAAAATAGATACTGCATCCTCTGACTGAACAGACATAACATATATGGAGTTTGTACCTAATTAAATCAAATAACCATGAAAAAGGGAGGCTTAGCAATATTCAATGTCAAAAACTTTAATTTAAATAATGTGGACACTGCACACTTAACTTCAAACTCTGGGTTTTAAATTATGGATTTAAATTTGAATTGACCCTTTGACTTCCTGTCAGTATTGGGTTATGCTCACTTACTGTCCCCCCCTGTTAATGAGCTGCATCTGAACACAATTTGTGAATCACAAGAGATGTAGAATACTACTTTACACTTCTGCTTGGTGTCATCTGTTCTTAGGTTACCTCAGCTTCCAGTTGTGTCACATGACCCTGCTCACTGCATCCTCCTTCTGAATAATCTATATATCATTCACTTGCTAGGAGGCATCAAGAAGGGTGCCTCCTATTGGTCCCAATTTTAGCTGCTAATATATTGACAGAACACAGGTGGTGCTGCAGCACAGCTTTTCCTTCGACCCATGTGCTGCAATGAAGAGAAGCGTTCCTGTACCTGCCTCTCCATAGCATTACATGGGGGGAAAATATTTTTTTTTTTTACTTTTTATTTTGTTTTAATTCAAATGTAATTAAGCTTTGGCCACATATGGCAGGGTAGGCACTGCCTCCCCTGCCTCCTATGAGTGCACGTCCTTGCCTGGAGTGAGCACTGATTGGTTAAAATGCAAGTCTGTCAAAAGAACTGAAATAAGGGGGCAGTTTGTAGAGGCTTAGATACAAGGTAATCACAGAGGTAAAAAGTGTATTTCTATAACAGTAATGGTTATGCAAAACTGGGGAATGGGTAATAAAGGGATTATCTTTTTAAACAACACAAATTCTGGTGTTGACTGTCCCTTTAAGGGCAAGTAGACCCAAAACTTCATTGTAGCTGCTGATTGTTGGCTGCACATATGTCTCTTGTCATTGGCTTATCGTTGTGGTCAGCTAACTCCCATTAGTGTATTGCTGCTCCTTCAATAGAGGATATCAAGAGAACAAAGCAACATTTATAATAGAAGTAAACTGGAAAGTCATTTAAAAATGTGTTCTCTATCTGAATCATGAAAGAAGAAAATTGTGTTTCATGTCCCTTTAACTGATATAAAAGAGTTTCTGTGTTATGACCGTACTATCAATTGACAGTGCTCAGTGCCAGTAAGTAAGGTGCTGTTATGGAGATATTTTGGTTTATGAGAATTAAATGCTGATCATTAGAGAAGTGTTTCATGCAGTATCAGAATTTAGAGCAAGTAAATGATCTTTTAAAGCAATTAAATGATTTTGTAGATTCTGAGATATTTATCTTGAATAGAAATAGCTAGCAATGCTACAGACATTTTGTTTGGCTGCACCAATAAAAATACATTCTTTGCCATCATGAAGATAATATAAACAGTATGCGACATGTTTGTTTTTATCATTTGTGTTATTATTTTATGTTTAATGTCTGTTTGGATTCAGTTTAAAATAGACAATCAACATAATAACAGCTGAAATGTTTCCGTTATATAGTAATCTTCTCCTCAACATCTGCTGAGAAGGGGAGATTCTAAAGGCTGTGACACACTGCAAGCGATGAACCGCGAGGCAAAGCAGCTGCTTCGCACAGCGTCGCATCACTTCTTAAGTTCAAATATTTCATCTCTAAATGTTCAGCTACGTGACCTGACGCAGCAGAGTGCTCAGAGATGAAAAGGCAGGACACACTGAGCGCGCACAGCCGCATCTACACGCTGCAGTGTGTCACAGCCTTAAGGGATGCTACTTTTGAGCCGTTGCAGGGCAGGTTCTCTCATGCCTCCACTGCTTCTTACCTTCTCTGCCACCTTTGAGTGGGTGGAAATAAAACGCCTCACACTTTAGTTTGACTGGGCAGGAGGTGGCATTGCACAAGCAAGTTCTTGTGTACATCCGGGTAGCGGACAATCGCCCTTCTTTCTTCTCCTCTCTTCTAGGTTCTCTCTCTCCCTCTGTGTTTTTCACTTTCTCTGTCCTCCATCTCTCTTCTCTTTCTTTATTCCCTCTTATCTCTGTTCCTTCTCTATCTTATTTCCTCCTACTTCCTTCTATGGCATTCTTCCTCCTCCTCCTCTACTCATGATGTCTTTTCCCCCCTCTCTTTTTTGTCCTCTATACTTTTAAGGGATGAAAGGCTTACCACTCATTACCAGCAGAAAGGGAATAATAACATATATATAAACGTAACTCCTAAATTAGGTATAACTATAATAATAAATAAAAACACAACAACTTGTTTATGGGAAATTTTCAACTGTCACAGGTTAAAATGTTTATTAAATATTAATAAACATAACTATAGAACTGACAAGGCTAAGGTGGTGTCAAGCAAGAGATAACTAACCCAGCGCTACTGGAGGTCAGCGCCCCAAAACGGAAACTGCAGCAGAGGGGGGTCCCCTCTGCTCAAAAGAGATGCTACTAAAGAGTTGCTGAGATCACGTGACACCCCACAAGGGGAAGGAGGGGCACCTCATGTACACCTGAGGCTATCCGCCCCTCCCATCTTTAGATTGGTCATCACTCCCCCCATTCACCCTATCCACGCAACAGGGCTGCTACCTCCCGCAGTCAGGGTGTAGAGAAACCCCACCCCTGTATGGGTGTCTGATACGTGGCCGCTCGAACCGAGTATGCAGATATTGGGGAAAGATAGATTACCGCTATGGTCTTGCTGAGCTTAGATTGACTAATCATAACTATGTAATTGCCATCTAATAGATGTTATTGTAAGCCACCATGAAACAGGGTAGGGAGGGAGGGGAAAAAAGGGGTCTCTGCTTGAGGATCCAAGGAGAAAGAGGGACAGGAAGCTACGTGCAGCTCTTTTTAAGGTAAGGCCAGGGACTCCTCCCTACACTTGCAACAGTGTTGCACTAGCTTCTACACCCAGCCCTCTTCTCCTATCTCACCTATTCTAGCCTTAACCCTTAGGTTGCTACAGTCCCATGCTGGTCCTTTCGCTGTCTTTATCTGTGTTTTCTCTCTTTTATCTATTTTCTCTCTCTCCTGCTCATCTGTTTTCTATCTGCCAGCTCTTCTCTGTACTCTCTTCCTCAGTGTTTTCTATCTCTTCTTTCGGGGACATCTTTAATATTGATTTGACCCTGGACAAACATTTTCTTGGACCCCCCTCCCTCCCATGCAATTTTGCTCTCCACCCCAACATACCAAAATACAAAAACACACACACATAGGGGTCTACTTATCAAAGTGTCAACTATGTTGCATTCGCAGGCGTCAATACGCTCGCCAAACATTGCGACCATGGATCTAAATACAATCTCCTTATTTCTCTTGTAAGGTGTATCCAGTCCACGGATCATCCATTACTTGTGGGATATTCTCCTTCCCAACAGGAAGTTGCAAGAGGACACCCACAGCAGAGCTGCTATATAGCGCCTCCCCTAACTGCCATATCCAGTCATTCTCTTGCAACTCTCAACAAAGATGGAGGTAGTAAGAGGAGAGTGGTAAAATATAGTTAGTTTTTTCTTCAATCAAAAGTTTGTTATTTTCAAATATTACCGGAGTTGTACTATTTTATCTCAGGCAGTATTTAGAAGAAGAATCTGCCTGCGTTTTCTATGATCTTAGCAGCTTGTAACTAAGATCCACTGCTGTTCTCACATATGTCTGAGGAGTGAGGTAACTTCAGAGGGAGAATGGTGTGCAGGTTATCCTGCTATTGAGGTATGTGCAGTTTTAAGTTTTTCTAGGGACTAGAAAATGCTGCTGGTACCTGATTAATGTAAGTTAAGCCTAAAAACATTGATTTAATAGCAACTTGTATCAGGCTTACTACCAGAGATATATACTCTGATAATATGGCAATATAAACCGTTTGCTGGCATGTTTAATCGTTTTATATATGCTTTGGTGATAAAACTTATTGAGGCTTAGTTTTTTCCACATGGCTGGCTTGATTTTTGCCTAGAAACAGTTTCCTGAGGCTTTCCACTGTTGTAGTATGAGTGGGAGGGGCCTATTTTAGTGCTTTTTTGCGTAGTTAAAATTACATTCAGCTTCCCTCAGCAGTCCCCTGCATTCTATAGGACATCTCTGAAGGGCTCTAAAGGCTTCAAAAGTCGTTTATTGAGGAAGGTAGGGCCACAGCTGAGCTGTGGCAGTTGTTGTGACTGTTTAAAAAACGTTTATTTCATTTTTTTTATCCGTTTTTTGCATTAAGGGGTTAATCGTCCATTTGCAAGTGGGTGCAATGCTCTGCTAGCCTATTACATACACTGTAAAAATTTTGTTTGATTTACTGCCTTTTTTCACTGTTTTTCAAATTTCACTGTTTTTCTCTTAAAGGCACAGTACCGTTTTTTATATTTGCTTGTTAACTTGATGTAAAGTGTTTTCCAAGCTTGCTAGTCTCATTGCTAGTCTGTACAAACATGTCTGGCATAGAGGAAACTCCTTGTTCATTATGTTTAAAAGCCATGGTGGAACCCCATATGAGAATGTGTACTAAATGTATTGATTTCACTTTAAACAATAAAGATCAGCTTTTGTCTTTAAAAAATTTATCACCAGAGGATTCTGACGAGGGGGAAGTTATGCCGACTAACTCTCCCCACGTGTCAGACCCTTTGACTCCCGCTCAAGGGACTCACGCTCAAATGGCGCCAAGTACATCAAGGACGCCCATAGCGATTACTTTACAAGACATGGCGGCAGTCATGAATAATACACTGTCAGCAGTATTAGCCAGACTACCTGAATTTAGAGGAAAGCGTGATAGCTCTGGTGTTAGGCGTAATACAGAGCATACAGACGCTTTAAGAGCCATGTCTGATATTGCCTCACAATATGCAGAAGCTGAGGAAGGAGAGCTTCAGTCTGTGGGTGATATCTCTGACTCAGGGAAACCTGATTCTGATATTTCTACTTTTAAATTTAAGATTGAGAACCTACGTGTTTTGCTTAGGGAGGTTTTAGCTGCTATGAATGACTGTGACACAATTGCAGTGCCAGAGAAATTGTGTAGACTGGATAAATACTTTGCAGTGCCGGTGTGTACTGAGGTTTTTCCAATACCTAAAAGGTTTACAGAAATTATTAATAAAGAGTGGGATAGACCCGGTGTGCCGTTTTCCCCCCCTCCAATTTTTAGAAAAATGTTTCCCATAGACGCCACCACACGGGACTTATGGCAAACGGTCCCTAAGGTGGAGGGAGCAGTTTCTACTTTAGCAAAGCGTACTACTATCCCTGTCGAGGACAGTTGTGCTTTTTCAGATCCTATGGATAAAAAATTAGAGGGTTACCTTAAGAAAATGTTTATTCAACAAGGTTTTATCCTACAGCCCCTTGCATGCATTTATCCTGTCACTGCTGCTGCGGCGTTCTGGTTTGAGTCTCTTTACAGACAATGACTCCATTGGAGGACATACTTAACAAGCTTAGAGCTCTTAAGCTAGCTAATTCTTTTGTTTCTGATGCCATTGTTCATTTGACTAAACTAACGGCTAAGAATTCTGGATTGGCCATCCAGGCGCGTAGGGCGCTATGGCTCAAATCTTGGTCATCTGACGTGACTTCAAAGTCTAAACTACTTAACATTCCCTTCAAGGGACAGACCCTATTCGGGCCTGGTTTGAAGGAAATTATTGCTGACATTACTGGAGGTAAAGGTCATGCCCTTCATCAGGACAGGTCCAAATCAAGGGCCAAACAATCTAATTTTTGTGCTTTTCGAAACTTCAAGGCAAGTGCAGCATCAACTTCCTCTGCTACAAAACAAGAGGGAACTTTTGCTCAGTCCAAGATGGCCTGGAAACCTAACCAGTCCTGCAACAAAGGCAAGCAGGCCTAAAAGCCTGCTGTTGCCTCTAAGACAGCATGAAGGAATGGCCCCCTATCCGGTAACAGATCTAGTAGGGGGCAGACTTTCTCTCTTTGCCCAGGCATGGGCAAGAGATGTTCAGGATGCCTGGGTGTTGGAGATTATATCTCAGGGGTATCTTCTGGACTTCAAGGCTTCTCCTCCACAAGGGAGATTTCACCTTTCACGATTATCTGTCAACCAGATAAAGAAAGAGGCATTCTTACATTGTGTGCAAGACCTCCTAGTTATGGGAGTGATCCATCCAGTTCCAAAGGAGGAACAGGGACAGGGATTTTACTCAAATCTGTTTGTGGTTCCCAAAAAAGTGGGAACCTTCAGACCAATCTTGAATCTAAAGATCTTAAACAAATTCCTCAGAGTTCCATCATTCAAAATGGAAACTATTCGGACCATCCTACCTATGATCCAGGAGGGTCAATATATGACTATGGTGGATCTAAAGGATGCTTACCTTCACATTCCGATACACAAAAATCATCATCGGTTCCTAAGGTTTGCCTTTCTGGACAGGCATTACCAGTTTGTGGCTCTTCCCTTTGGGTTAGCTACAGCCCCAAGAATTTTTACAAAGGTTCTGGGGTCGCTTCTGGCAGTCCTAAGGCCCCGGGGCATAGCAGTGGCCCCTTATCTAGACGACATCCTGATACAGGCGTCAAATTTCCAAATTGCCAAGTCCCATACGGACATAGTTCTGGCATTTCTGAGGTCGCACGGGTGGAAAGTGAACGAGGAAAAAAGTTCTCTGTCCCCACTCACAAGAGTCTCCTTCCTAGGGACTCTGATAGATTCTGTAGAAATGAAAATTTACCTGACGGAGTCCAGGTTATCAAAACTTTTAAATTCTTGCCGTGTTCTCCATTCTATTCCACGCCCTTCGGTGGCTCAGTGCATGGAGGTAATCGGCTTAATGGTAGCGGCAATAGACATACTTCCGTTTGCGCGCCTACATCTCAGACCGCTTCAACTATGCATGCTCAGTCAGTGGAATGGGGATTAAACAGATTTGTCCCCTCTACTAAATCTGGATCAAGAGACCAGAGATTCTCTTCTCTGGTGGCTATCTCGGGTCCATCTGTCCAAAGGTATGACCTTTCGCAGGCCAGATTGGACAATTGTAATGACAGATGCTAGCCTTCTAGGTTGGGATGCAGTCTGGAACTCCCTGAAGGCTCAGGGATCGTGGACTCAGGAGGAGAAACTCCTCCCAATAAATATTCTGGAATTGAGGGCATTATTCAATGCTCTTCAGGCTTAGCCTCAGTTAACAACCCTGAGGTTCATCAGATTTCAGTCGGACAACATCACGACTGTGGCTTACATCAACCATCAAGGGGGAACAAGGAGTTCCTTAGCGATGTTAGAAGTCTCCAAAATAATTCGCTGGGCAGAGAAACACTCTTGCTACCTATCAGCGATCCATTTCCCAGGTGTAGAGAACTGGGAGGTGGAATTTCTAAGTCGTCAGACTTTTCATCCGGGGGAGTGGGAACTCCATCCGGAGGTGTTTGCTCAATTGATTCATCGTTGGGGCAAACCAGAACTGGATTTCATGGCGTCTCGCCAGAACGCCAAGCTTCCACCGTTTCCTCTGCTCCCTCGACTGTTTGCCAAAATCAAGCAGGAGAGAGCATCAGTGTTTTTAATAGCGCCTGCATGGCCACGCAGGACCTGGTATGCAGACCTAGTGGACATGTCATCCTTTCCACCTTGGACTCTGCCTTTGAGACGAGACCTTCTACTTCAAGGTCCTTTCAATCATCCAAATCTATTTTTTTTTACCGAGACTGACTGCATGGAGATTGAACGCTTGATTTTATCAAAGCGTGGCTTCTCTGAGTCTGTCATTGATACCTTAATACAGGCACAAAAGCCTGTTACCTGGAAAATCTACCATAAGATATGGCGTAAATATCTTTATTGGTGTGAATCCAAGAGTTACTCATGGAGTAAGATTAGGATTCCCAGGATATTATCTTTTCTCCAAGAGGGTTTGGAGAAAGGATTATCAGCTAGTTCTTTGAAGGGACAGATCTCTGCACTGTCTATTCTTTTGCACAAGCGTCTGGCGGATGTTCCAGATGTTCAGGCGTTTTGTCAGGCGTTGCTTAGAATCAAGCCTGTGTTTAAACCTGTTGCTCCCCCATGGAGCTTAAATTTGGTTCTTAAAGTTCTTCAAGGGGTTCCGTTTGAAAATCTTCATTCCATAGATATCAAGCTTTTATCTTGGAAAGTTATTTTTTTGATGGCTATTTCCTCGGCTCTTAGAGTCTCCGAGTTATCTGCTTTACAATGTGATTCTCCTTATCTGATCTTCCATGCAGATAAGGTAGTTCTGCGTACAAAACCTGGGTTTTTGCCTAAGGTGGTATCTACTAAGAATATCAATCAAGAGATTGTTGTTCCATCATTGTGTCCTAATCCTTCTTCAAAGAAGGAACGTCTTTTACATAATCTGGACGTGGTTCGTGCTTTAAAGTTTTACTTACAAACTACTAAAGATTTTCGTCAAACATCTGCTTTGTTTGTTGTTTACTCTGGACAGAGAAGAGGTCAGAAGGCTTCGGCATCCTCTCTTTCTTTTTGGCTAAGAAGCATAATCCGCTTAGCCTATGAGACTGCTGGACAGCAGCCTCCTGAAAGGATTACAGCTCATTCTACTAGAGCTGCGGCTTCCACTTGGGCCTTTAAAAATGAGGCTTCTGTTGAACAGATTTGCAAGGCGGCGACTTGGTCTTCGCTTCATACTTTTTCAAAATTCTACAAATTTGATACTTTTGCTTCTTCGGAGGCTATTTTTGGGAGAAAGGTTTTACAGGCAGTAGTACCTTCCGTTTAAGTTCCTGCCTTGTCCCTCCCATCATCCGTGTACTTTAGCTTTGGTATTGGTATCCCACAAGTAATGGATGATCCGTGGACTGGATACACCTTACAAGAGAAAACACAATTTATGCTTACCTGATAAATTTATTTCTCTTGTGGTGTATCCAGTCCACGTCCCGCCCTGTCATTTTAAGGCAGGTCAAAATTTTAGATTAAACTACAGTCACCACTGCACCCTATGGTTTCTCCTTTCTCGGCTTGTTTCGGTCGAATGACTGGATATGGCAGTTAGGGGAGGAGCTATATAGCAGCTCTGCTGTGGGTGTCCTCTTGCAACTTCCTGTTGGGAAGGAGAATATCCCACAAGTAATGGATGATCCGTGGACTTGATACACCACAAGAGAAATAAATTTATCAGGTAAGCATAAATTGTGTTTTTTCAAAAAAGACATCAAAAACATGCGCGTCAAGTACGGTGCAAAGAGCATCGGACTGGTAACTAACATTCATCGATGTCTCGGCTATTTGGGTTTTTCCCAACTTTATTTATATAATTTCATTACTGTCTACGAACAAGCAATTTCTAATTATTTTTCTGAGCAGAACTAATTGTGAATATAGCAAGTAGCGACATATTTGGTGCAAAGTAAATAGTGAATTATTCTAATTCTTTTTAATATTGTACATACATATTTTAGTATGTATATACACACAAATATATATATATATGTGTGTGTTATGTAAAAAATCTTTTGCAAACATATTTACATATCCCTAAGTTACTTTTCTTGTTCTTAACAATGTTGTCTGTCATATCTCTGTGTTTATTTATACCACTATATGTATATATTGTAAATGTATTATTAGTCTGAGCAGAAATAATTGCGAATATAACATGTAATCAAAGTATCATATGTATTTATTTGCAATCAATGGATATTTTAAAGGGATAGGAAAGTAAAAATTTAAGTTGCACTAGGGGGAGCTAGCTGTTAATTGGTGCCTGCACACATTTGTCTCTTGTGATTGGCTAAATAGATGTGTTCAGCTAGCTGCCAGCAGTGCAATGCTGTTCCTTCAGCAAAGGATAACAAGAGAATTAAGCAAATTTGATAAGAGAAGTAAATTGGAAAGTTGTTTAAAATGGTATGTTCTATCCAATTCATGAAATAATATTTTGGGGTTTCCTGTCCCTTTAAGAGCTGGGACAGGTTTCTCTCTGCACCTGTCTAACCCCTCCTGATTGCAATCTATTTTTAAAAAAGCACCCCTTCACAGGTGTTATAAAATGGGCTGGCATATAAGATGACATTTCTTATTGAAAAAGAAATTCAGGAGAAGGAAGAAATACACTGAAAATAGCATGCCAGTTAAGAGGTGATTTTAATTTCTGCTGTATCTGAATCATGACAGTTTAAAGTTTGGTGTGCTATCCCTTTGAGCTATCAGCTTAAGATTATATTGAATCAAACATCAATTCGAATTTTAAAATCATTATCTAAAATATTACACAGTCAGCATCAGTGTTTATCTTTAACCCCTTAAGTGCTAACAATGGCTCTGAGCCGTCGCAGAGTTTCCCACTCTGGTGCAAATGACGGCTCAGAGCCATCGCTAGCACTCTCCCACCTTGAGGGAGATCTGGGGGCTCCCAACCGCTCCTACCCCGGAGATCGGGCCTGCATAGTTACAGGCATTGCCGGGGCTTCACGTTATGCATGGTGAAATCGCGCGCAATAACGTGATGACATCACCGCGCAACTTTATTTATACTTAACAATATTTAGTATATGAGCAGGGGCATGCTGCTTAGAAGCCTGTATCTCAAGGGTGGCGGATTGAAAACCAGGTACGCTGAGTCAGAAAAGACGCAAGTGTAACTGTAGAATTTTTGGTAACTTCGTGAGAGCTTCAAATAGTGTCAAAAAGTAGGGCGAAGGAACACGATTCCGCTCGAATTCCACGGGTTTTCAGCTCACATCGATCTGCGATCTGCGATGGATTGAAATCGCGGGATCGTATGTTACATCACAAATTTCAACATTTGCCAATGTTGACGCTTTGATAACTACAGTGGATCAATCTCGAGACAATTACGACACAGAATTCCAGCATATTTTCAGTTGACACTTTGATAAATATCCCCCATAGACTTGTCTCAATAATCTCCCTGAAGCTGGAAGCTTTAAGCTATATGATTCAGCACTGAAAGGATGATAAAACCACCCTTTTTTTAGTGCTGAAGCACTTCTTTAGTGAGTACCAAATTAGTGAGTATCTGGGCTGCTTTTCGAGTATTCTGTCCACAAAAAAAGGAAAAAGCAGGATTTTCCGTATAGCAACCCTGGCGGCTTTACGGAAAATCCTGGTACTAAATCAATTTTTTTTTTTTTAAATGGTTAGCCCAGCAGCGGATCATCCACTGCCGGGCTAATCGTTTAAAAAAATGATTAAATAAATTGCAATATGTGAAACTGGACCTAAGCATATATAAATTAAAAATATAAATTAAAGCATATATAAATTCCTCCACTATGGATGAATTTTATATATTTTTTACTAATTAATTAATTAAAAATTTATTAGGAGCAAAGTACCATGTGATGCCAATCGCACGGTATCACATGGTAAAAATAAATAAGCAAAAGCCGGGCAAAACTATATGCGGGCAGTGCGGGCTCAAGGGGCAGCTGCTTTGGGCGCCACAACAAAGACTGGGTCTGTTTTTTTTATTTTGTCTCTCTCTCTCCTCTCTCATTCTCTTTCTTTATTCTCTCTTGTTTCCTATTTCCTCTTCATCTTCCCTCTCTTTTCTGTTCCTCTCCTCCTCTTCTCTCTCTACCTATTCTCTTTTCACTTTTCTCTTCTATTGCTCATCCTGCTCTCTTCTCTTTTTTGTCCTCTCTACTGCCTCTCTCCTTCAGTTTCTTCCTTTTAATTCTTCTTTCTCCTCCTCTATCTGCCACCTCTCCTCCTCCTCTCTATAACTGCCCTCTCTACTTCCTCTGTTTTCTATCTTTTCCTCCTCTTCTCCTCTGTCTCACATCTTTTCTATCTTCATTTTCTCACCCACCCCCCTATTCTCTCTTCTCTGTCCTCTCTCCTTCCTCTCTCTTGTTTTTGTTTCTTCGCTCTCTTTTCTCTCTCCTCCTATTATCTTTCTTTCCTCCCTCTCTCTTCCAGACTCTGTGGTTTCTCTCTCTTTTATCAATTCCTTTTTATTTATTCCTGCTGTTGTACCTACCTTCCTTCTCCTTTCTCCTGGTGTTTTGTTTGATGAATCATATATGGTAGTAAATTGAAATAACTCTCCTAGGTGCTTATATTTAAATAGAGAACCACATAATACAGGGGAAACTCTAAAAATTAGAATATCGTGCAAAAGCTAATTTATTTCACTAATGCAACTTAAAAGGTGAAACTAATATATGAGATAGACTCATTACATGCAAAGCAAGATAGTTCAAGCAGTGATTTGTCATAATTGTGATGATTATGGCTTACAGCTCATGAAAACCCCGAATCCACAATCTCAGAAAATTAGAATATTAGAATATTACATGCAATCAATAAAACAAGGATTGTACATAGAACAATTTCGCACATCTGAAAAGTATAAGCATGCATACTGTATGTATTCAGTACTTGGTTTGGACCCCTTTTGCAGCAATTACTGCCTCAATGCGGCATGGCTGAAGGAAGCATGAAGTGCTCCAAAATCTCCTGGTAGACGGCTGCATTGACCCTGGACTTAATGAAGCACAGTAGACCAACACCAGCAGATGACATGGCTCTCCAAATCAACACAGACTGTGGAAAATTCACATTGGACTTCAAGCATCTTACATTCTGTGCCTCTCCATTCTTCCTCCATAATCTGGGTCCTTGGTTTCCAAATGAGATGCAAAATTTGGTCTCATCAGAAAAGAGGACTTTGGACCACTGAGCAACAGAGCAGGTCTGTTTTTCTTTAGCCCAGGTAAGATGCTTCTGACGTTGTTTGTTGTTCAGGAGTGGCTTGACAAGAGGAATACAACATTTGAAGCCCACGTCCAGGATCTGTCTGTGTGTGGTGGCTCTTGATGCACTGACTCCAGCCTCAGTCCACTCCTTGTGAAAGTCCCCAACACTTTTGAATGGCCTTTTCCTGACAATCCTCTCCAGGCTGCGGTCATCTCTTCTGCTTGTGCAATTTTTTCTTCTACACTTTTCCCTTCCACATAACTTTCTATTAATATGCTTTGATACAGCACTTTGGGAACATCCAACTTCTTTTGCAATTACCTTTTGAGGCTTTCCATGGGAGGGTTTCAATGATAGTTTTCTGCACAACTGTCAGATCAGCAGTCTTTCCCATGATTATGATTCCTACTGAACCAGACTGAGAGGCCATTTAAAGGCTCAGGAACCCTTTGCAGGTGTTATGGCTTAATTAGCTGATTAGAGTGAGACACTTTGAGCCTAGAATATTGCACCTTTTCACAATATTCTAATCTTCTGAGATTGTGGATTTGGGGTTCTCATGAGCTGTAAACCATAATCATCACAATTATGAAAAATCACGTCTTGAACTATCTTTCTTTGCATGTAATGAGTGTATCTCATATATCAGTTTCACCTTTTAAGTTGTATAGTGAAATAAATGAACTTTTGCACAATATTCTAATTTTTCGCGTTTCACCTGTAGACCGCCCATGGTGGTACCATACATGAGTTGTTTACTACCTTTACAACATTTTCAGGTCTGACTATACACTGATTACACATTTTAGTCACTGGTCAAAAAATTGCATGGGCCAAAATTTATATGCACACTGCTCATAAAAATTAGAAGAAACATTGGTTAAGAGGCTGTCAAGGAGAATGTCCCAGTGCTGCAAAATAATGCCAATTTTGCCAACAAAATCACAGTTTAAATGTTTTTACAAATACAAATTTTTGTTTAAGAATTGTTTAATTACTGAACAATACAATGCATAAATAAAAACAATTGAATGTTGCTATAAATAGTACTTTTCATGTTCACAATGAGTTTCATGTCCCTTTTATTGTTATGTAATTGCACAATTGTTTCAGACTTTATGCAAATTATGACATTTTGGGAAGTCTCCCTAAGTGTGATGCGGGAATCCAGACGTGGACCCGTTGCTCAGTGTGCCTAGAGGGATATGGCTGGACCTCACTGACGAGGCCCACAATAGGCCGAAACGTACGTCTGGGGTTTTGCTGTTTCTCTCGTTCAGAGAAGAATTGCCTGGTATTTCGGGGCTGGACTGTACTGTGAAGTCAGGATCAGACTGATATGCTTCAGGAAAGTTTTTCTCTGTGAAAGGCACATGTTGAGCAAAAAGAGGCTGCTTCTTGGGTGGTAACTAGCCATAGAACAAGCTATTATGCTATTGTTCGTTTCCAGGTTGAGCGCTTCTCTCTTTTTATTTATGCAAATTATGACATTTTGGGAAGTCTCCCTAAGTGTGATGCGGGAATCCAAACGTGGACCCGTTGCTCAGTGTGCCTAGAGGGATATGGCTGCACCTCACTGACGAGGCCCACAATAGGCCGAAACGTACGTCTGGGGTTTTGCTGTTTCTCTCGTTCAGAGAAGAATTGCCTGGTATTTCGGGGCTGGACTGTACTGTGAAGTCAGGATCAGACTGATATGCTTCAGGAAAGTTTTTCTCTGTGAAAGGCACATGTTGAGCAAAAAGAGGCTGCTTCTTGGGTGGTAACTAGCCATAGAACAAGCTATTATGCTATTGTTCGTTTCCAGGTTGAGCGCTTCTCTCTTTTTATTTATGCAAATTATGACATTTTGGGAAGTCTCCCTAAGTGTGATGCGGGAATCCAGACGTGGACCCGATGCTCAGTGTGCCTAGAGGGATATGGCTGCACCTCACTGACGAGGCCCACAATAGGCTGAAACGTACGTCTGGGGTTTTGCTGTTTCTCTCGTTCAGAGAAGAATTGCCTGGTATTTCGGGGCTGGACTGTACTGTGAAGTCAGGATCAGACTGATATGCTTCAGGAAAGTTTTTCTCTGTGAAAGGCACATGTTGAGCAAAAAGAGGCTGCTTCTTGGGTGGTAACTAGCCATAGAACAAGCTATTATGCTATTGCTCGTTTCCAGGTTGAGCGCTTCTCTCTTTTTATTTATGCAAATTATGACATTTTGGGAAGTCTCCCTAAGTGTGATGCGGGAATCCAGACGTGGACCCGTTGCTCAGTGTGCCTAGAGGGATATGGCTGCACCTCACTGACGAGGCCCACAATAGGCCGAAACGTACGTCTGGGGTTTTGCTGTTTCTCTCGTTCAGAGAAGAATTGCCTGGTATTTCGGGGCTGTACTGTACTGTGAAGTCAGGATCAGACTGATATGCTTCAGGAAAGTTTTTCTCTGTGAAAGGCACATGTTGAGCAAAAAGAGGCTGCTTCTTGGGTGGTAACTAGCCATAGAACAAGCTATTATGCTATTGTTCGTTTCCAGGTTGAGCGCTTCTCTCTTTTTATTTATGCAAATTATGACATTTTGGGAAGTCTCCCTAAGTGTGATGCGGGAATCCAGACGTGGACCCGTTGCTCAGTGTGCCTAGAGGGATATGGCTGCACCTCACTGACAAGGCCCACAATAGGCCGAAACGTACGCCTGGGGTTTTGCTGTTTCTCTCGTTCAGAGAAGAATTGCCTGGTATTTCGGGGCTGGACTGTACTGTGAAGTCAGGATCAGACTGATATGCTTAAGGAAAGTTTTTCTCTGTGAAAGGCACATGTTGAGCAAAAAGAGGCTGCTTCTTGGGTGGTAACTAGCCATAGAACAAGCTATTATGCTATTTTTCGTTTCCAGGTTGAGCGCTTCTCTCTTTTTATTTACACAATAAATATAACATTTAAAGGTAATATATAATACATACATATAATAAATCAGCAATACAACTGTTTTTGTCAATTACCTGTCATGTTTTTATTCTTTTTAAATAAAACATTTGGTTTTTTTCATCTTTGCATTGCTGAATATTGTATTTTGTATTTATTCAGCAATAAGTACTTAAGCAGTTGTCAGTATTCTCATTCTCATTTCCTGAATATATTTTTCTTAAAATAAATAAGTCATCTCTTAGCTCACTGTGGTTTATATAATATTGAATACATTTAATGCAGTGCTGAAAAAATGGCTTAGTAAATGAGAAACATGATCTTCAGTACATACAAAAATAGACATATTAAGGAAATGAGTGCTTTTGCTGTAATGTGATAGGAGCTTTAGAAAACAAATGTGGCTTATTATGAAGGCGATAATTGTAGGGAGTTGGTCCTTTGGTAAAGTGTTTACGTCACAGCTATATCATTAATACGCAGGACACTCTGAGCAGCTGCATTTCAATGACTCATTCACAATTTCTTATGAATAGAACTAAAGCTTTACTGTGGGTGCATATTGAAAAGACTTTGGTATCTGTTATCACAGGTTTCTGCAGGCAGACTGATACATGTATATAAATAAATAAATATATATATAAATAAATAAATACATTAACTTTAGTAATTATTGGTCGTAAATTACTCAATATGGACCAAGGACAAATAAATAGATGGTATGAATAAATATTATGGGCCAGATTACAAGTGGAGCACTAAATATCGCTTTCTAGAAAGCAAGATTTACGCTCCACTTTGTAATACCAGCGCACGCTAAGTTTGCATGGAAGCATTGTGCTCACGAGAGCACACTTCTATAGGCTCCAATGGGAGCCTCATTCTGATGCCAGCAGAGACAGTATCAGAACCTTGCGCAGCGATGGGCAGCATTTATAAATACTGTATATATGTATATGATTATATACAGTACATATATATATTTATGTATTACTATGTGTATATACACATATTAACACATAAATATATATGTATATAGTCATATACATATATATTAACTGGGAACACACAGTTTTTCTTAACATCCCAATCCCACCAACTTTAAAGCCTAAAAATGGCCTAGTGCAATTTTTTTTATTAAAAAAATTGTATCAATGCAAGATTTTATTTTTAATTAAAAACTATAATGCCGGGGGGGGGGGGGGGGGGGTCACACCTAAACTGAGCTCCGTCAGTAAACAGATTAAGGAACCTAATACTCCTATGTAGAGCATGCAATACTACGACTGCTCTGCCTCTACACGACCAGCCTCCTGCCCCAAACCTCGCCGATACCCCATCTCTGCAGTTGTAGCCTTCGGAAGCACCATTGGCATGAAAACTTTTTCTCTTTTGCCTCTTATATATAGTTTTATATGAGTCTCATTCTGGTTTCTTTGTGCACTTAGTGGGTTTCTACTTTCCTCTCATATTTTTTAACCTTTTACTCTAAAGATAGATCTGTTTTTTTAACACTTATCAATTTTATGTTTTATGTCTTATGTTACATGTTTTGGATATCCAATTTTGAATATGAAATGAAATAATGTTTACTGTATTAATTGATTTGGTGTATTAAATTACATGACACACATTTAATAGCTCCTTTTAGCCACATTTTAATACCACATAATGCCTTTTTTTCTTTTTCTTTTGTGTTCCATTTTATAGGCGGTATATGCTTTAAATAGCTTTAAATAAGTTTTATCTAATTTTGTCATGAGTCTTAATTGCACATTACTCATATCTGTTGGATATATGCTGTAGCTGTGTTACTGTGTGTTTACACTAGCGCAAATAAGTTTCTTTTCATTTCATGAAAACAAAAGACCCGTGACTCGCACGGACAGGATCTCGGCCTAAGACACCCCAGGCTTCCTCCGCCAGCAAGCTCAGGTGAGCAGCCGTTCGCTGCAAAAATAACATAGTTTTGATTACCGGAAAAGACTTAAGAGAGCAACTTGAGGTTAAAAACACGAGGTGGGGACGTGAAGGCTGGAGCAGGGTTAAATTTAAGCGGCGCAATAAAAGTGCATACTTCTGAGGCCAGTGCTACGGTTACCACGCTTGAGGGAAATACTAACAAAATTAAAGCCTACAAACCCTAACTATAAAACTAGGGATCATTTACATATGAACAAATAAGTACATACAGTGTAAGGCTCTGATACGCAGACAACTAAATACCGCTCTTATCATCAGTGAGCAAGACATCACAAAAGGGAGAATACAGAACACAAGCAACTGTTAGACATTGTGTCATTGACCCTGCACCATACTATCTTTGAGATACAAATACCCCCTAAGACCCCACAAGAAGAAGTAGCTACATGTTATAAACACAAACTGATCAATAGCCTAATGACCAGTGAATCTGCAACAGCCCAGTTTCGCTGTAATATTAGTGGATTGCTCTGCTTACACCATAAATTAGCTATATTAATAAACTAAGAGACACCCACCCTGCATCACAATGGCATCAAGAAGGCAAACTAAAGGGGACAAAGCACTAAAATCACACACAACCACTGTAGCTAAAATGAATACATATTTTAGAGCTCTCAGCTCATCACAGAGTTCTGACATTGAACCTGACAGCAAAGAATCACACCACATCAATATACAGACACCATAGCAGACTATACACCCCTAACCAAAGTTGATATTAGCAGACTACCAACTAAAGCTGACTTCAACATCTTTATACATCAAGTGAGCAAAATGCTCAAGGAAGGTCTAGCTGATGTTAAGAAAGACATAGCGGATTTAAGGGAACGGATTGACTATATGGAAGAACAAACAAATGACCTAGCAAATACAGTAGATAACAACTCCAAATGCTTCTCTACTCAAGACTACCAAATTTAACAGCTTTCATACCAACTGGAAGATTTAGACAACTGGGGAAGAAGACAAAACCTCAGAATCAGATGAGTCCCTGAAAACATCAACACAGAGACTTTACAACAATACCTACAGAGGCTCTTCTAATTTATATTAAATGACTCAACACTCCCCCCCCCCCCCACACAGCTTGACAGAGTGCACATGGCATTACGCCCCAGGCCCAGAGACACAGAGCCGTCACGAGATATTGTATTAACATTTTATAAACATCAAGATAAGGAGCTTATTTCACAAGCGGCAAGGAAAATTTCACCATTGCAATTCGATGGACATTCCCTTCAGATATGCACAGACCTAAGTCCAATGACTCTCACTTATAGGAAAGGGGCTAGATACCTCACAGATCATCTCCGGGACCATAAGATTCAATACATATGGGGATTCCCTTTTAGCATCAAGGTAAACAGGAACAATAAAATAATTGTCTATAAAACAACAGAAGATCTAGAAGAATTCTGCACTGCTTTGGACATACCACTCCCATCATAACCGCGAATAAATGGAAACTCCTCCAAAAACAGAGACCTTCCTGAGTTCCAACCACAGCCGCAAAGACCTCTTTGGAACAGAATCAATAGGAAACTACACAGAAACTCACCAACTCCACCTGTTACAACTAATGACACAGTAGATACAACATGAACCTCCAAGCTGAGAAAAAGGCCAAGACAAAACCTTATGGTATCCTTTTCAAATGATATGTACCTAAAAATGTACCTACTTGTTACTGTAATTTTGTAAACAGTAATAATGCTCTAACAGAATGCAAATTTTATTATTTTATTATTAGAGACACCCTCCATACACTACAACATATACAAGCCCACAAACACATACCTTCATTAACCACAGCACTTACACAGTAACTATACACCCATTCACCACTTAGGGGGATAGCTATCAAGCAGTCAACTTTGTTGAATTCAACGGCGCCAATACGCTCACCTAACATCGCGGCCGCGGACCTGAATACGCTCTCTTTATTTATAAAAAAAGCCAGCAAAAAGATGCGCACCAAGTACGGGGCGATGAGCATCGGACTGTTGTTAACTAACAGTCATCAATCTCGTGTCTATTTGGCTTTTTACCAACTTTATTTATACCCTGTCAGTAAACGCCCCCACTATACTAAAATGTTTAACCCCTATCCCGCTGCTCCCTGACCCCGCCGCAATCTAAATAAAGTTATTAACCCCTATCCCGCTGCTCCCGGACCCCGCCACCACTAAATAAACATATTAACCCCTAAACCTCTGGCCTCCCACATCACTACCACTAACTAAACCTATTAACCCCTAACCTGCCAGCCCCCCACATCGCCATAAACTAAATTAAGCTATTAACCCCTATACCTAACAACCCGCTAACTTTAAATTAAAATTACAACATCCCTATCTTCCAAAAAATTTAAACTTGCCTGTAGAATTAAAATAAACTATTTTTAAACTATTAATTAACCTACCCTAACTATTATACTCCAATTAAATTAAACTAGCAATTAAATAAACTAAATTATTTATTAAAAAAACCTAACCCTACTTAAATTATATAAATCTACTATTAAACCTAATTACAAATTACTACATTACCAAAAAAAAATAAACGCTAAGTTACAAAAAATAAAAAACACTAAATTACAAAAACAAACAAACCACATTATCAAAAATAAAAAAGAATTACACCTAATCTAATAGCCCTATCAAAATAAAAAAGCCCCCGCAAAATAAAAACCCCCTAGCCTACAATAAACTACCAATGGCCCTTAAAGAGGCCTTTTATGGGACATTGCCCCAAAGAAATCAGCTCTTTTACCTGTAAAAAAAAAATACAAACACCCCCCAACAATAAAACCCACCACCCAACCAACCAACCCCCCAAATAAAAACCCTATCTATAATAACCTAAGCTCCCCATTGCCCTGAAAAGGACATTTGTATGGGCATTGCCCTTAAAAGGGCATTTAGCTCTTTTACCTGCCCAGACCCTACTCTAAAAATAAAACCCACCCAAAAAACCTTAAATAAACCTAACACTAACCCCTGATGATCCACTTACAGTTCTTAAAGTCCATCCAGCTGGCAAGTAGTCTTCACCCGGGCGGCAAGAAGTCTTCATCCGGGCGGCCTCTTCCATCTTCATCCAGCCGGCAAAGTCTTCATCCAGACGGTATCTTCTATCTTCATCCATCCGGCACGGAGCAGGTCCATCCTGAAGACATCCGGCACGGAGCTTCTCTTCAATACGGTCGCCGCCATAAACTGGAACTTGAATGCAAGTGACGTCATCCAAGATGGCGTCCCTTGCATTCCTATTGGCTGAAAGGTTCCAATCAGCGAATAGGATTAGAGCTGCTAAAATCCTATTGGCTTTTCCAATCAGCCAATAGGATTTGAGCAGCTCTCATCCTATTGGCTGTTCCAATCAGCCAATAGGATTGAGCTTTCATTGGGGTTAATAACTTTATTTAGTGGCAGCGGGGTTTGGGAGCGGCAGAATAGGGGTTAATAAATTTTATTTAGGTTGCGGCGATGTCTGGGCAGCAGATTAGGTGTATTTAGACTCGGAGCTTATGTTAGGGTGTTAGGTGTAAACGTTACTTGTTTTCTATTATATAAATCAATGGGATATCTGGCAGCATCGAACATAAGCTTTCACTGCTTTCAGACTCCCATTGATTCCTATGGCATCCGCAGCCTCCAGGGTGGCGGATTGAAAACCAGTTACGCTGGGCCAGAAGCGTACCTGTTAACTATTTGATCATTTTAAAAAAGTGTGAAATAGGGCTGAATGTGTATTTGGAAGATCTGTAATGACGTAAGCATCGATCTGTGTCAGATTGAGACTGGCAGATCGTATGTTACATCACAGATTTCAACTTTTGCTGGTCTGTAGGCTTTGATAACTAGGTCGGATCAAGCTCGCAACAATTACGCTACGGAATTCCATCGTATTTGCGGTTGACGGCTTAATAAATATCCCCCTTACACACCTACACCCTCCTCACATACTCTTAAACTCAAACACCACCTTACTAACAACACAACCCTTAGTTCTGCAGTAAATTGTGATTCACTCTTTACTTACCCCCAAGATAGCCGAAACAACACCTTTTGGCTATAAATGACTATGTTTATGTTCTTGTTTATGTTTATGTTACTATTGACTTTGTTGTTTACATGTTTTGTTATCAATTTTCCAGTACTTAACTACAAATCTGTACACGATACTATAATATGCTTAATCTAGATAAATCTAGAAGAGAAAATGTATATACACAACGAATAAACACCCTAAGTTCCAACAGGACTCTATAAAAGATTGCTGTTGTTGCAAACATGCAGGACTGATGGGAGACCCTTTATCAATCCTAGCAATACTAAACACATAACTTCTACTCATACAATGCAAAATCCCAAATGATGAACAAAATGGCCCTAAACCAAATTAAATTTCTTTTGCAAAATTGCAGAGGCCTTAACTCGCCCACTAAAAGATCCATTGCAATAAACTATTTTTTTTTTTTTTTTAAAGGACTTCTTAAAGGAAAAGGCCCCCAAATGTTCCTCTTTAGATTACCCTCTAGGTTATTTCCATTCACACCCCAAAAAGAAAATTCATGGTGAGGGAATTCTTTTCCATAAAAATGTTCAATTTCACTGCTAGCATGCCTCTATGCCCCCATCATCAAGCAAGACAGATTTATCAAAAGAGCCAATGTAAAAATACTCGAAACTCACATGGAAATATTAATTGTAGGGAAGACTTGAACACAATACTTGACCCACAATTAGATAGCATCTCCAACAAAAGGGCACAGAGAGTACTCAGCCGCAATCTCATCCTAGAAAGCTTAAATAATAACACACTTATCGATATATGGAGACTGCAACACCCTCGCTCTTGTGACTACTCTTATTACTCACACACCCAAAAAACATTCTCAAGAATGTATTACCTGCTAATCGATGACAACAATATTTCACTTAAAAATAAAAAGAGAGAGAGTTGCACTCAGCTGAGAAAGAACAAAAGCTGGAAAAACTTCTGTGCCTGTTCATTTTCAGTGCCACTCAGGGTGCATACTCTTTTAGCACACTATGCCCCTTCACAGAGAAAAAATATCCTGTAGCATATCAGTCTGACCCTGTCCAATGACAGTCCAGCACCAAAATAACAGGCAATTCTTCTCTGAACTAGAGAAACAACAACCCCAGACGATCGTTTCGGCCTTCTGTGGGCCTCGTCAGTGAGGTGCAGTCGCATCTCTCTAAGGGCATGTGTGCAAGGAGTCCATGTCTGGTTTCCCCTTTTACTCTTAGGGAGACCCAAGAGCAATTTGCATAAATATAAAAAGAGAGAGAGTTGCACTCAGCTGAGACAAAACAAAAGCTGGAAAAACTTCCGTGCCTGTTCATTTTCAGTGCCACTGACGAGGCCCACAAAAGGCCGAAACGATCGTCTGGGGTTGTTGTTTCTCTTGTTCAGAGAAGAATTGCCTGGTATTTCGGTGCTGGACTGTCATTGGGCAGGGTCAGACTGATATGCTACAGGATATTTTTTCTCTGTGAAGGGGCATAGTGTGCTAAAAGAGTATGCACCCTGAGTGGCACCCTAAAATGAACAGGCACGGAAGTTTTTCTAGCTTTTGTTCTGTCTCAGCTGAGTGCATCTCTCTCTCTTTATATTTATGCAAATTGCTCTTGGGTCTCCCTAAGAGTAAAAGGGGAAACCAGACGTGGACTCCTTGCACACATGCCCTTAGAGAGATGCAACTGCACCTCACTGACGAGGCCCACAAAAGGCCGAAACGATCGTCTGGGGTTGTTGTTTCTCTTGTTCAGAGAAGAATTGCCTGGTATTTCGGTGCTGGACTGTCATTGGGCAGGGTCAGACTGATATGCTACAGGATATTTTTTCTCTGTGAAGGGGCATAGTGTGCTAAAAGAGTATGCACCCTGAGTGGCACCCTAAAATTAACAGGCACGGAAGTTTTTCTAGCTTTTGTTCTGTCTCAGCTGAGTGCATCTCTCTCTTTTTATATTTAAACAATATTGCACTTGCCACAAACACAGAAAACAAAGCAACTGCATGGTCAGACCATTCAACAGTCTCTTTAGATCTCGAATTGCCCAATAGGCCATTGACTCAAGGCTCTTGGAAGCTAGATGAATCCCTCTTGCATAGCCCGGACATATTACAAAAAATCAGGGAAAACATAACAGAATATTTTTTACTCAATTTAGATTCTGTCCAAGATATGGGTACCCTATGGGAAGCCCATAAGACAGTTATTAGAGGGAACTTTATTCAACCAAGTGCCAGACTTAAAAAAGCATGCACACATGAGTACAATAACCTAACTACGACCCTTGAGAAGGCTGAAAAACAACATAAATTAAGCCCCCTAAACCCCACTACCCTCACCACACTCACTGAAGCCAGAACATCTTTAAATAATCACCTGCAAAAAGAAGCACATAAAAAGCACTCTTCCTCAAGAAACTCGACTTTCAAGGAGGAAATAGAGCTGGACTCCTCCTAGCAAAAGCCTTATAATAGCCAAGGTCTTTAGAAACTATTACGAACATATATATAATCTATCTAAATCACGAGTAACCCCTAGCAATTTAACTATACACTCATACCTAAAAGACATAGATCTCCCCTAACTGTCAGCCGACCAACAAAAGGCTTTAGAAGACCCCATCACTTTAAAGGAAGTCCTTACAGCAATCCATAATCTACCGCCTGGCAAAAGTCCAGGCCCAGATGGATTCTCCAACAAATATTACAAAACCTTATTCCAATCGCTAGATAATAAAGGACAATTCCATAAAATAACTAAGAAAGCCCACATCTCAGTCATCCCCAAACCCAGTAAACAGCTTAACATACCTAGAGACTATAGGGCCATATCACTCCTCAACACAGACCTCAAGATATATGAGAAAATATTAGCTTTACGCATCAACCACATTCTACCGTCTCTAATGCACATGGATCAGGTGGGCTTTGTCCCAGGTAGAGAGGCTACGGACAATACGATCAGGGCCCTCCAACTTATGGAATTCGCTAAGACCAACACAATAGAAACCATCTTTCTATCCACAGATGCAGAGAAAGCTTTCAATCGCCTTCACTGGCCCTTCTTGTTCCAAACCCTGCAAAAATTTGGCTTTGGAAATATGATTATAAATAGAATTAAACCCTCTACCATACACCAACAGCCAAGGTTAGAATAAATGGACTCCTTTCCGAAAGCTTCCAAATTAGGGAATGGAATAAGACAGGGCTGTCCACTATCCCCACTACTATTCGTCATTAGCATTGAAACTCTGGCAGCTAGAATAAGACAAAACAACACGATTAAAGGTATATCCCTAGAGAATAATAACCTTAAGATATCACTATAGGCAGATGACATCCTTCTGTCACTGACATCTCCACACACCTCCATTCCTGTGGTAACAAAAGAATTTGACTTATTTAGAGACCTATCCTTCTTTTCAATCAACTACAAATCAGAAATTTTAAATATCAATCTTTCCAAGCCAAAATTAAAAACCCTAATTGAAACAAACCCATACAGGCTCCAAACTAATGCACTTACCTCGGCATACACCTCACCCATAATCATAAGCAATTTTTTGCTCTCAACCATCATGCATTATTCACAGAAATAGAAAAAGACTTAGCACAATGGTCCAAACTCCCCTTCTCCTGGTGGGGGAGGATTCAGACACTAAAAATGACTACCCTACCTAGATTCCTATATATCCTACAGGCACTCCCCATATTAATCCCACTCCAACACCTCAAAAAATGGCAATCAATGTTAAATACATATGTATGGGGATCTTCAAAACCACGAGTGAATAAAAACACACTATATAGAACTCAAAGACACGGAGGAATAGGCCTTCCTTGCATAGAGACATATTACAAATTAACTTGTCTGCAGAGAGTCTTGGATTGGCACAGGAATGCACAGTCCAAAGCCTGGGTTGTAATAGACTCACACATACTCAAAACACCTAACATAGGGGCACTATGTTGGATTCCTAAAGCTAATAAACCCACTGAGATGACCCTTTATCCTTTGTATACAAGTGTTTTCACGACATGGGATAAGATCTTGCAAAACTCCCCACAGATCTCTTCAGCTAAGTCACCTCTATCCCTGATTTCCCCAAATGCGGAATTCTTAGGTGGACTAGAATACACTTATAATACTTCAACAAAACAAGAAATAGGATATGCAATCCCCATTTGCAAGCTACTTAATGGTCCATCATTTAAACCTATAAATGAGCTAAAAGACCTTCTCCATGGAGCATTTGCTCATTGGCTTAAATACAAACAACTGCAACATCTTCTACATACTTCTGACCATAGACAGGAATGAACCAGACCATTGTCGCCCTTTGAAGCCATATATATAGCAGAAGGTCGACTGAAAGAGGCCTATCTATCAAGCCGTCAACTTTCTTGCATTCGACGGCACCAATACGTTCGCCTAACATCGCGGCCGCAGACCTGAATATGATCAGTTGTAGTATTTGAAACACACACACACACATATAAATATATATATATATATATATATATATATATATATATATATATATATACATACATACACACACACACACCAATACATATATATAATTTGATGATATTTAGCAAATTACTCATATTGTAACAGTTGCCCCTTGTGGCCATGAGAACATTTTTGATCGGCCACACCTATAATACACCTATATATAAACCAATGGTAATGTGTGGTGAAGCATAATTTAGCATAGAAACTGGACACAACAGACCCATATAGGCCTCTTTCTCATGTTTGGCAAAAACACTTTAGCTTCTGTAATACTTCTTCTCATAAGTCATTGACCATGGCACCTGGAAAATGGTAATGTTCTTTTCTTCCTTTTCTTTTTGCAAGACTTTCATTCTTGATGATGTCTGTAATCACCCATGTCACAGAGGCTCTTTATCACTGTTGGGGTTGGCAGCAACAACTAAACTTCTGTAACCCTTATTTTCCCAATTAATAAAGCATAAAGTCGAAATGTCCTTTTACTTTTCAGAAAGCTTTTCTCCTTAATGACTTCCGTAGTTTCACAGAGGCTCTTGTTGATGCAGCAATTATATTGGAAACTTCTCTCACCTACAGTTGGTCTGGGCTTTTCTTCTAAGTCTTTTCCCAGCTAATGTGCTTCCCTCTTGTGCAGATGGTAAATACTTTGATTTGCAGGCAGCATCCTTTAGAAACACTCTCTTACTTTTGGCATTGAAGTCATCTTTTTGGAGTAACGTATTACTTGTTGTTGGCAGTAGACTTCTCTCTGGTCTGTGGTTTCTTGTTGTCATTGCTGGCAGTACACTACTCTCTTATATGGAGCTGGTCTGTGCATTTCTTGTTGTCATTGCTGGCAGTACACTACTCTCTTATATGGAGCTGGTCTGTGCATTTCTTGTTGTCACTGCTGGCAGTACACTTCTCTCTGGTCTGGAGCTGGTCTGTGGGTTTCTTGTTGTCCTTGTTGTCGCCATTTTGAAGGCTGATGGATAAGCATCTACTGTCATAATACAGGAAAACTTGTGAGAAATCTTTTCTTTATCAGCAAAAGATTGAGGATTATATTTGAATGTGGTGTCAGTGTCTATGTGGCCAATGTTCGGGTAGAAAAACCCTACATTTTTCTCCTGAGAATTTCCTAGTCACATTCACCTCATTCCTAATTTAGGATTGAACAGAACACTATTTGGTACTCTACAGAAACTGTATAAATCAAACACATTCATTCATACATATATCCTGTACCTAAATAGACACCACTTAATAGCTACAATAGAGGCTATTTAATACCTACACTAATATCCTTACATCTACATATATCTTATTTTTCTAAAGTGGGAATTATTGCATCTTTATCACTGACTGATTTCCATTACATATGATTGCCATATATATGTTTAGCAGTTACTGAGAAATACCAGGTAAATAGCTTTACATAATATTTAACAGGACTGTAGCATTGATGATTTAAAAGGATACCCCTCTTGAATTAAATAAGCAAGAAATAACTACCAATTTTAAAACTGTATGTTGTTTCATTATTTTATCTTAAGACCTAGAAATTCTAAAGATAAAATAATAATCTGCAAATTTAGACTATTAAAGTATGGGGTATATCATTCTGCTTAGTTTATCTGAGTCCCGTTAGTACCTATTGTGGTTTTACATGGAATAGTAGGATGAACAATGTAAACCAATATAGGAGTATACTATGGTACAATATACATTTTGTAAAAATATAGTTTTACATATAGAAACAGTAGTTTAATAATCATAGATATGTGAGAGTTTTCAGCAAATGCTGGATCAAGGATTAATTGACACATAAAAATACTTGTTAGTAACCATTATATGGTTATGTTACAAACTAAACTAAATTATAGCAATCAGCTTTAGTTCTGTTATTTTAAGATGGAGATTCTCTAGATGCAATTGTGCCTCTGGTATCTGATGCCAGTCATGGCTCTGCTTTCTGCTTTTGGTATCAGTCATTCCTTTTTTTGTAATACCTGTTAAACAAAAAATATAAAATGTAAATCTACATATAATATATACATAAAACTAACTTGGGGTTTGGTCTGTCCTGAATCTGTCTTACAAAATAAAATGGTGTTTGAATGGCCTAAGTTTTACAATACTCATTTCAGGTACAGACTATTTTGTTCTTAACGTTTAGCAAATAAGAGTGCCCAAATGGGAACACTCTGTTTCAAGCAAGTGACCCTCTCCCCCCCTTGGGCACAATTGTTGCTTAAAACAATTTTCTTTAAAGAAATGGGGATAGCTAAATATATTTGGGACCAAATGGTATATTACCATCAGGAATGACACCAATATCAATGCACTCACCATAGTTGAAGGCATGCTTCCTATTTCCTTTACGTCCATAAATGAGTATTTGCAGTGCCTCTGCTGCTTTTTCATTCCATTTCCTGAGTGTTTTTCCTGTGGAGCCTGAAACATACTTTCTAGGGAAGACAGCTTACTGAGAATGATCTTATATTCTGCATTTAATTCTGGGTGACCATGTGATACATCCAAGCTCCAAGTGTACTTTTGTTCATCCAAAGAATGTGGAAAATTACTTTCACAGTGTGGATAGTGTGAACACAGCATCCGTGTAAAACCATTGACTGTGTCCATTATGTTTACCCATTTGTTGCTCTGTAAATTATTTTTTAAAACATTTAGCTCTAGAGGATTTGACATTTCTAGGCCTTTTTCTGGTGGATTATTTGCATTTTTGAAATTTGCAGAATTTAGGGTTAGTTTAGATACTTGCTCGTGATTGTATGGGAATTGGCTCCCAGAACAGTGGCTGATTTTGACATGTTAGTTAGCACTAGGAATATTTATAGATTCCACCGAATTACCCACAACCATGAGTGTTTTAGGGGATTGTGTGTCAAAGGTTTGAAAATTAGTCAGGCATGCTGTTAGATGTGTCACACTTATATTTTCTAATTGTGTATTTTGACCACCAGTAGGAGGACACACAGATATTACAACAGCAGGGGATTTATTTATGTTTTCAAATTCTCCATTGCCACTATATACTGTATCCATAATAATGGAACAGTCCCCTGTGAGTTTGCTGCTGAATTGGCTAGATGAAATGTATTCCCCACCACTCCTTACTGTAGCATTATTGTCTGTTAAACATGCAAATGTGAGGGTGGAGGAATCCTCATTATTTTTAGCACAAATAACTGAAGTGCCTTGCTGCTGCATATTAAAGCATTTGGAATTTTCAGCAGAATTCCCCAATTTAATATTTTCCAATTCATTTTGGACCACAGAATATGCATTACATATGCGATCCTTTTCTTTTTCTGTTTCAAATAATTTTCCTTTGCAAATCTCTAATTCTTTTTCTGCATTTAAGCAGTTTTTATCACTCTCATATTTTGATTTGTTATTTTCACAATTGAGCGATGTTAGAGATTGCACTTGAGTTTCTAATTTGTCAATTTCGTTTTCTTTTTTGTTTATTATATTTTTGGAACTTTGCAGTTCATTTTTCAACTTTTCTATTTTGGCATTCATTGCCAAGCATGCTGCAAAGATACTTGTTACTGCTTTTCCTTTGGTCTTTTTGGATTTTTGTGAGATATTAATCTCTTTTTCAAATAAATCCTGGACATATTTCCAGGGATTCTCTTTTTCATAAACATCACAAGCATAATCATTACTTTTATGGCTTGTGATGTATGTAGCTACAAAGCTTTCCAAAGCAGATAATGTAGCCATCTTGAGAAAAAAAAACAACACAAAAATTTATTGATTCCCTTTTTCTTTATGTTTGTATATCCTCCCCAGTAAGTTGGCCGGCACTTAAAGGTTCTTCTAATATACTTATCTTCTTTAAAATATTATTTGGGAAATTTTACTTTTCAGTGTATATCCTTTCCCTTAATGTCATAAGGGTTACTCTAATCATACACTTTTTAAATAAAGAACTATATCGTGATTTTGTTAGCGTGGGGTAAGTTTTAAAGGGACATTAAACACTTTGAGATGGTAATATAAAATGATAAATTGTATATAATAAAACAACTCTGCAAAATACTTTCATTATTTATTGTGTCCTCTTTGCCTGTAATTCCATTCTGAAATTGTGAGCTTTTCAGTTCCTGTTAGAGATGGAAGTGCAGAACACTGTTAAATCCAGCACAACCATTGGCTGCACACTCTAGTGACCTATGTATAACTGACCCTAATTGGCCACAGCAGAGAAGGTAACACAAGTTACAACATGGCAGCTCCCATTGTTTTATAGACAGTAAAACAGTACACTTATTTTGTCACTTTTTAAACAACTAATGAAACTTTAAAAAATACATCTACATGTTAGTCATTGACTAATCTTTTCTTTGAATGTATCATTCTATCTAGCATGTATTTAGTGTTTAATGTCCCTTTAAATCCTTACCATAACCTAATATCCTATCTTTGTTAGGTTTTCTTCCTTGCCAAAGTTAGGCGTTGTTAAAAAATTATACTGAATTTCTCACAGACACAATTATTTATTTGTATCAAAACAGCAAATCACATAATATACAATACTTTAGGCATATATATATTAATGCAATAGTAATTGTTTTATTTCAAGGTGACAGTTTAGCTATGTCCACAAGATTTTAACTATTTATTTACATAGCTTCCTGTGGTTCATTGGAAAAATTAACAATTTAATACTAATTTATCCAGAAGTATATACTTATAGTACATGACCATGCATGATATATAGATATTCTTATATTAAATCAACATTACAAGTAAAATGACTAGAATTTTATTCCACACAAATGTGTGACTATTGTGACTATTGCATAAACATATATAAATGTATATTTAAACCCAAATAAATACTGTATCTAAATAAATATTATAACCAAATTTAATCTATGAGGATTCTTTGAATAGAAGTAATCGTTCCAAAAAGATATAACTTACTATTAGAACAATAAGCAGAATATGCAATTATTCTGTTACTGGTGATGACTGAAACAGCCTAACACATCTAAAAGCCTCATCATATGTATAAAACATACATGCCGGATCTTATACCTTAATGGATACGACAAGTTCTAATACCCAAGCGGTCGCCAATTATTGAATATTAATTATTAATTTTGGAATACAATATTTATATTAATTGGAATGATAATAATAAAGAATTCGCTTGTGAGAAATTCAGCTCAATATAAAAACTTTTATTTAGTCACAGCACCCAAAATCTTAGATCACACAATATAATATTCTATGCTTCTTTATATTGTACCATTAATATGAGCTACATTAAATACATTACATAAAACACATTGACATAACTGCATACAATTTCTTACATCAAATCCAAACAGACATAAAAACAACCTTATAGCTATAAAGTAAGTAAGTGCATAATATAATTACATCTGGGCCCCAGTAAGAGCTTGTAACCTCTCTCTCTCCTTCCTTCCCTTCTGTTCTTCCTACTATCCCTACATCTTATATACTTAGTTGGTTTCCATCAGGCAGAGTTTCCGGATCCTATGACTGGTTGCTGTTATCGCTTGAGGGGACAGATGAGCTTGTAAGTCACTATTTACTCCAAGTAATATGCTGGAAGCCTAACGCGTTTCCCCCGGTCTGTGGCCGGCTTCTTCAAGACGTAAAAATATATGTCGGATCCAACATACACTAAGGCTTAAGTAATAGAAGACAAAGCCAACAAGGAATGATAAAATCCAACCTTTTTACAAAAAGATTCAGTTGCTATTGCTCCGAATGTTTATATCCATTGTATCATTAAATGCTGCAGGGTCTTCTATAGGAAATATATTTGCACTCCACTTAGTAATACCAGCACATGTAAATGTCAGTTACAGACTCAGTGTAATATTGCTGTCCAGTCTGAGGAGTGAATACTGAATTCACACTCAGAGCAACATGTGTGCAGTGCGAGGCGTGCCAGTCTTCCCTAGCTGACGTCACACACATAATCATGTGACGTAGGACAGTCAGTACAAGTCAGTCACAGTAAGATAAAGCTGCGCCTGCTACTTCGGCTCCAACTCAGCCTCAGTAGCAGACTCACAACTCAGAGTAGCAGGCTAGAGAAGGGGTCGTTGGAACACGGACTGTGCGTGATGAAAGGGTATCAAAAACATTTGCCTAGATTAAAAGCGAACTATTTAATAACATAAGGATTGGTGAGGTTAGCGAGGCTGAAGACACTTAAGGGAGCCGGAAAAAAAACATAACGCAAGTGCGCTGCAGTCAGCACGCAACTTAAAATCTAGGCGATTAAGAATTAAGACAGAGCTAAAAAAAACTGGATATTTAAATGTCTGTTTTTTATCAGTTATTACTGGACAGTGATCTAAAATACTGCACACCTGGTAACCCTAACCCAGGGAGCTCAATGCACATGCACTAGGCATGCAATACTATGGGAGTTAAGATGTGGGTGGGGCGATGAGCAGACGCGGCAGAGGTTAAAAAAAAAAGGCAGTAAACTTTTTCACATTTTGTATTATAACTCTCTGTGGGCCCCTTCCAGCCCTCATGCCCCAGTGCAGTGGCACCGCCTGCACCACTGGTATGTCCGCCCCTGTGTAGAATCAATGTCCTTGATGGAACTTTGCAATGTAAAGATTAAGAGAGCTTATCTCTCCCTACAAAAGGCTCTATCACATAGTCTTCTCTGTATACTTTTTCCAAATTTTATTGTTGTGATGTTTTTGTTTCTTCACAGGCACCCTTTTCATAACATAGATCATCTGCTTGGGTAGTAATCCCATATGTTATGGAGGACTGTTGACCATCATCATTTTACGAAAGAAAACAAAATTTATGCTTACCTAATAAATTATTTTCTTTCAGAATAATGATGGTCCACAGGCCCCACCTGTTTAAATTTTAGGGAGACAGTTCTAATGACACCTCTTTCCTACCTGTATATGTTTGCTATTCTCTATACGTTAAACTAAGAGAGAGAAGGGAGGTGGGAGGAATTTTAAGCTCTGATATGGGTTCTTGAACTGCTCCTAGTGACGGGAATTATATCCCATATGTTATGGAGGACTGTGGATCATCATTCCGAAAGAAAATAATTTATCAGCTAAGCATACATTTTATTTTTTTAACTGTTTTCTGGCTTTATAGGCAGTGAAAATATTGCCCACCACAGTGTACCCCATCACTATTTCTAGTAATATCTGATCAGACATTAAAACTCTACCATAGAGAAGCTAGGGCTACAGAATGAGTTCACTCTGTCTTTCAAGAAGAACATTGCAGAGATGTGACCACAGGGAGTGAGGAATAGGCACCAAAAGGGCAGGCAGTGACAGTCCTCAAACAATTCATAGATGTCACTGAAAATTTTTGCCACACCACTGCCAACCTAGACTAGGTTGTCCCCTTATCACTCATAATAAAATGGATGACTTCCTGATTAAATGTGAGGCTTTACCGATGGCCAGATGCATGCAGATGTTGCTAAACTCATAAAAAGCCTAAAGGAGGAGCTGACAGATTGTTTGCATGACCCGATACAAAAAAACCTAGAGACTATACTGACCACCCTGTGTGATTTGCTGAGGGCAAGCTAGTACATAGCATTAACACCCTGCCTATTTAGAGAGGGAAGATTATCCACAGAGTGTTTGAGCTGCAGCACAAGAGATGCATACTAAGGTATCATAAACTGCAACATATCTTACAGCAGCAGCGCCACTTAACTGTATTCCTTCCCATCCACAGTGTGGATGTTTAAGAAATCACTAGCTTTTTAGGCTGAAGGTAGTGATTGTTTGAACTCAACCACTAATGCCCTAAAAACTGAGATAGCTCTTCATAAAATGTTATAGCCTACCTTGCAGAAACTCAAAAAATAGTGTTATCCTACCCTCCCCTTGGTTGCCCAGAAGATGCTTTAATGTTCACCTTTAGGGTCCAAAGTTGGAGAGTTTTCTCTGTTGTAAACAATGTCACTGATCTTCAGTGGTTACAGCTCCCCACACATGGCAAAACAGATGACCTTCTAAAAACTATAACCTGCCTAACTTGGGATTACCCCCATTTTTAATTTTCACTGTTAATACTTTAACGCATTTGCATAAATACATAATGCAATGTATTTTCTAGCCTGATATATAAGTATAACATACTGTTAGGCAGTATTGTTTTTTAAAAAAAAATCTGTCCAGGAATATCAGAAGAAAGAACACAATAAGCAGACATTTCCACTCATTTGTCATTATATGCTCTCACTTTTGGTCCGATGATCTAAAGCCATCCCTTAAAAAAAATTATATAGGCAAATTTTAGCTTGAGAGATGTTTATCTTAGCTATGTAGGGTTCTGGTATGAGACATCTATGTTACAATATAATGATCAAAAAAGCCCCCAAACATTTTGCATCATTGCTCTTCATGCCAACAAGATTATGATCATCAGGCTGGATGTGAGATTAATACCTGTGCCATAATTATTTAGGATGCACAATTAACTGTAAGTAGTTTAATTCTGATCCTGGTATGCTAAAGTGATCACACCACTCATAATGAGATATTATTTTAGGAGGGGGGTCTATATAAAAATAGTTTTTCCAGTAGTTTCAGATTATGGTAGAAATGTTGGTAGAAATGCAGGTGATATATAAATATATGTTACATTGTCTGATCTATCTTAACTCTCTATGTTGCTTTTCACATAAAAAAAAACAAAAAAAAAACAGTGAGCCAAACTGTAGAACTAAATGTTTTGTGCTAGGCATAATTTTGAAATTTTCAGGGTGGGGATACCCTGTTTATGATTATGACTGCAATTTAATTGTATTCATCATTAAAGCATATTGGTGACAATTAAATAAAGTTCCCCTACCCTGCATAATATTTGTTGGGTGACTGGATGTCTTTTGAGAAAGTCCGATTGTTTTAAAGACATAATTCTTAATTTCATTTTTGTATCTATATGGCTGTCCATAGACAGTGGGAGACCAGAAATTGTTTAATAAATTCATACAAAATTAATACATGAATTAACACATTTTGAAAAAAAAGAAAATTTTAAAATAACCAAAATGATTGATCCATCCAAAACAAATTTTCTTCTGAAGCACAAATCTAATAAAAGGGATGATTCCAATCTTACTGATTGTGTTTAGCGGCTGTTTTTCACCTTCTGATATGTCTTTTTTTTTTTACATTGGAGCTATCAAATGCAAATGATAACACTATTTTCATACTGGAGAAATTATAGATTAGATTATCAGAAAATTTACCCACACAAAAAAGGATAACTTTAAGTTTGGCTTTCACAATCCAACCAACCACCAGTTATGTACTAACAATCAACAACAAAATGGACACATCAATGTCACCAGGCAAAGGCAATTAATCAATTGCAAAACTGACTTTTTTTCCATGTGTGTTAGTATTCTAAGATTATTTGGAATAATCCTATTATCTTGAGTGTTATGCACTCAAAAATGGCAGCTGACACAACTTTAGATGTATATTTGAATACATGGTCTAGTTTCTTTAATCCTATTTTCATCAGTATTGTGTAGTCCATCGGTAGTGGGCAGGATAGAAATGTACATATGTATATATATATTTAACAGACATATACATGATATTTTTAACCACAGGAAGTGTCAGAAAACAAAAATCACGACCACAACATCTAGAAATGGCGTCTAGCAATTCTCTCATATACACTTTCTTTTTATTTCATACCTGCATTTTCATGATTGTAAGTTACAGTAATTTCATCTTCTAAAACGGGATATCTGACAGCAATGCCACCCCATGATCAGGATTTAACCGTTTCCATTTTGTTTACTGGCAGCTCAGATCATTTGAATGGATTTTTACAGCAAACAGAAGTCCCAAAAAGTGTGTGTTAATCACAATTTACAACATCAAGAACCTAAGGTCACTATATTCTTACAGTAATAGATATTCAGAAACAAGAAAACCTCACTCTGTACAGTGAAATTTGGGACTTTTCACACTTTTTAAACCTTGGACTTTAGCAGTCTCTTGATTAACAGCATGTAAACTGTTAAAATCCTGTTATAGAAGATGAGATATGTTGTGGCCACTTTCTTTTTATGGAATTTCATTTTAAAATATTAAGGGCAAGATTACAAGTTGCACGGCAAATCTTTCACATTTTATAAATCTATTTGCAGAGAGCATTCCAACCTTATGTACATAGCAGAAGTTGGTGTAATTCTTCAAACCTTACCTTCTGCATTCTTTTTGTTGTTAATGGCTTTAGTGTGAGCTAAAGAGAAATAATGTTTTCAATGGCTCTCAGCTACCATAATGCTGGTAAGCACAAAATGAAAATACAGGCATTTTGTACATACCCACAAAGTGTAATCTTTCTTAAATACTATTGTAACTGCTATGGGCCTGCCAATAAGATATTTATACCAGTAATATAAAATTTCTCAGCACAGGCATGTGATTTGGCTCATCAGTAAAAACATTATTAACTGAAACAATACATTAAGGGCATACAGAGTATCTTTTTATTTTATTAAAACATTGATTTCTAATAATAAATGATGACATTTATGGACGATGCCTATTATTGATGAAGAATCTATTAGATTCTTCACTTGGAGATGAAAGCTCTTCAGAACTTTTGGATTCTGACCAGTCACTTCTCAGATCACTTGATAAATAATCAGAGCTGTGTAACGAACCCTCCTCTATTAACCTTTTATCTGCTATCTTCCTTGGCCTAAAATATTTACATCTGTAAAGAGAAATACCATCTATGAGTCCTTGATCACATGTTTGCTAGTAAATTGCTATCAATGATTATATTTTTCCTACTCTTTTTAAATTTTATTGTTTTCTAAAAAATGTGTCTGTTCTTATTAAGCAAAGCAGATGCGTGTTCCTGCTAGTTTTCATCCAAACAATGTTTAACCTTAACAAGTTTTCACACACAAACTTTTTTTAGATACTATTTTTTTTTATATAAAAATGAAAATAAATTTTGAGTACAATGTCCTTTTAGATGCAGAGTGACATTGGCACAACCTATATATTTTTGGGGTTATGAAGACCCTATGCTTTTACACTGTTTTATGGTAATGATATGAAGAGAGTCGAAGTCCAGCTGTCCTCCGTAGCTTTCCAGCAGATCCCTGTGGACACAGTTTTTAACCCAAGGTGGTTTATTCATGCATTTCCTGAAACACTAAATAAACCTATTAACCCCTAAACTGCTGCTCCCAAACATCACCAACACTAACTAAACATATTAACCCCTAAACCACCATTCCCAAACATTGCCTGTTTCTTTGTCTTAGGGGTAGGCCAGGTCATTATGGCTTCAGTTTTACTTGGCTATGGGCGCAGTACTGGACCTCCACCATGCCCAGCTGACACTTATCTGGCTTTATCATTATCCCAGCAGTGGCTATTCGGTACAATACACTTGCTAAATGTGTGAGGCGTTCCTCCCAGGTATCACTGAACACTGCAATATCATCCAGGTATGCAACAGCTTGCCCCTCTAGCCCCTCCAACAAGTGGTAAACTAGTCGTTGGAATGTGGCAAGGGCATTTTTCATTCCAAAGGGCATCACCTGTAATTTATACAACCCAAAAGGAGTGATAAAGGCAGACCTCTCTTGTGCTTCTGGGGTCATAGGGATCTGCCAGTATCCCCTGCTAAGATCCATGATAATAAGAAACTTGGCCCCTGCTAGCCTGTCCAATAGCTCATCTATGCGAGGCATAGGATAAGCATCAAATTCAGTCACTAAATTCAGCTTTCTGTAATCTACACAGAACCTAGTGGTTTTGTCCTGTTTGGGGATTAGTACTACTGGGAAGGCCCAGGGGCTGAACGACTTGCAAATCACTCCCAGCTCTAGCATTTCCTCTATCTCCCTTTTTATGTCAGCACTGACCTATAAGGATACCCTGTAAGCTGTTTGTCTGAGAGGATGGTGATTCCCAGTATCTACTTGATGTGTGATTAAGTGAGTCCTGCCAGACTTCCCTGTGAACATGCTGTAGTAAGGCCTAAGCACCTCAGATTCAGCTGATCCCCAGTTAAGTGGGCACTAATCTGGGTGGCTTCTAGGGTGTTGTCTTTTTGGTTGGGGCCAGTAAATCAACAAGGAGGTCTGTCTCATGCTCTTCTCCAGGCAAACTACACAGTTAACACAGTGAGTTCTCTGTCATAATTGGCTTTATCATATATACATGATTAATTTTCTGCCATTTACCTTCCTCATCCAGAGACACCATATAGTTCACATTATTCATTCTCTTTAGGATAGTAAACGGACCCTCCCAGACAATATGTAGTTTGTTCTGTCTCATGGGTATTGAAACAAGCACTTTCTGTCCATCATCATACACTCTCTCTCTGGCATTTCGGTCATACCATTGCTTCTGCTTAGATTGGGCAGCTGTTTTCCTGTACCTCCCCTATTAGGCTATGCATTCTGTCCCTGAACCTTATTACATAGCCCACTACCGAGGTCTCTTGAGTGCCCAATTTTCCTTCCCACTCCTCCTTGATCAGATCAAGGGGGCAACACATTCTGCATCCATATAGGAGTTCAAAGGGGAAGAAACTAGTGCATTCCTGGGGCACCTCCCTATAAGCAAATAGGAGGTGCAGCAGGTAATGCTCTCAGTCCTTCCCCTGTGACTCCATAAAGGTTTTGGGCATCTGTTTCAGAGTCCCATTAAACCTCTCACACAAGCTATTGGTCTGGGGTGGTATGGGCTAGACACTAGGTGTTCCACCTGCACTTATTTACAGAGACTCTGCATTAGGTTAGACATAAATTGGGTGCCCTGATCAGTTAGCATTGGCTTAGGGAAACCTACCCTTGAAAAGATACCTAATAGAGCATCAGCCACTTTATAAGCCCTGATAGATGACAGGGCCACGACCTCTGGGAAGTGAGTAGCATAATCCACTACAGTCAGAATTAATCTTTTCCCTGAACTGCTTGGGATAGCTAGGGACCCTACTATATCCACAGTCACCCTCTCAAAGGGCTCAGTCACTATGGGAAGAGGAATTAAAGGGGCACGACCCACCTCTCCAGGTTTTCCCACTTTCTGGCATGCAGGACAGGAGTGACAATAATTAGAAACATCAGTACTCATCCCAGGCCAATAAAAGTTATGGGACAACCGGGCTTTGGTTTTCTGTACCCCTAGGTGCCCTACCATAGGAATTTCATGGGCCACTCACAACAGTTGTCCTCTAAATTGTGTAGGTACCACTAACTGTTTCAGCTAGCCAGGTATCCTGTCTCTCCACTGGAATGGACTCCCGGTACAACCTCCCTTTGTCCCAGTACACTCTCTCTTTATCAGAGTCAGCAGGCAGCTGGGTCCCTGATCTTCTCTAATGTGGGATCTCTCCCCTGGGCCTGCGGAAAGTCCTGACTAAGTATGAATTGCTGTGCTGTGGGAGGCCCCCCACCCACCTTATCAGTGTTCTCCCCTGGGTCCTCGGGCTGAAACACCCCCTGCTCCCTAATCTGGGCAGACTGCTGTTGGGTCATCACTGATACTGAGGGACCCTTCCCCTCTGGCACTACTTCCACACACTTCAGGTACTGAGGGATGATCAGTTCACACACCAACTGACTATCATTCTCATTCAGCTCTCTCTCTTTCAGTGCATCCTTCCACATTTTCACAGTGCACAGCAGACATGTCTGGTTCAGGTAAAGGCTGTGACACACACACACCCTGTCCCTCCTCTCCTTCAGCACATATCTGGGCATAGTTACACATGGTCTTTTGTACGTTAGGACCCATACCTGGTTTACTTATTTCACAGGTATCATGGTCAGCTATATACTGTGACAATAATCTTAACCCTCTTCCTGCTCCCTAATCTAGATATACTCATGCCTTAGGCACTGCAGGCTGTACTCCCCCAATCCCTTTTACTGCTAGAGTCTTTCCAGGGATAATGCCCTCAGAGCTCACTAGCGCTGGACGCACAATAGTCACTTCTGCACCTGTGTCCCGAAGCCCCAATGTTACCTTATCTCCAACAGTCACAGGTTGTAAGTTCTCATTGGTACTTTCCTCTGGCTGGGTTACAAACAAAACAGAAGATGTAATCCTGAGAAGCGGCCTCCCTGATGCTGAAGGTTTCTTCCATTCTGGGCAGTTAGTGCTGATGTGACCCATTTTTTGGAAAACACTTCCGGGTATCTCCCTGCCCAGGTGCAGCACTCGCCCCTCCTTTCTCAGAGGGAGCAGACACACTAGACACAGGCACAGCAGGCTTTGTGAAGGGGGGTCTTGCAGCAGCTCCTTTCCTGGTGGATCCCCCCTTAACAAAGGATTTTCTCCCATTCCCTGGTGACCTGTTGGCTGTGTAAAAATCTGCCAGTTCACCCGCTGTTTTGGGTTTACGATCCAAAACCTATTCTTGGACTTCTGCTGGACACAGCTGCATAAATTGCTCTTTCACCAGATCTTCGAGCTCTTCTATAGTGGCAATCTTTAGCCCCCTTGGTCCACTGTTTAAAAGCTGTTTTCAGGCTTCTAACAACTTCAGCATAGCTCTCGGATGTACCCTTCTGCAGAGAACGAAATTTCTTTCTGTACACCTCAGGAGTAAGATTATACCACCTTTGCAGTGCAGCTTTAATGGCATCATAGTCCTGATCAAACTCTGAGGGTAGTTCAGCAAAAGCCTCTAGTGCAGGACCTTTCAGGCCAGGAGTAAGGTACTTGGCCCACTGCTCCCTTGGCAACTGGAACTGTCTGCAAAGTTTTTCAAAGCTACACAGGAATACATCCACATCGCTATCTTTCTCCAGAGTGGGAGAATTCACTGCATGCACTCTGGGAAAAGAGGGGTCTCTAGGTTCACTAACAACAGGTGAGACCGTCACTCTCTCCAACTATGCAAGCTGTAGCTGATACTCTCAGCCTGTCATTCACCAGCCTGTCTTTCAGCTGCCAGAGACTCTCTCTCAGCTTCCATAGCAGCCTGTCTCTCAGCTGCAGCAGCCTGTCTCTCATAAAATTTTGCAATCAGCTCCATGCACAAATTTGCATCCACTAAGCCCATATGTTTCAGTACAGTTTGCAAATTATTAAAAAAAAACCTGGCAAGCGCTCCGGATCCCCTGTCTTCTGCCCTGTGCTTTGAAGGAGACTGACGTTTTTCTTCCAGCCTTGTTCTCTGTACCGGAACAGCAGGGTATTCCTCACACTGTGTAGGTGTCACTTCCTCAGGAGTCCCACGGGGAACAAAAGAGCACACAGAAAGGTTCCTCTTCAGCTGCAGGAGTCCTCACCAGCTCCCAATATCAATAATGCAAAAACGGAATGCCATAGAGAAGAGTACTCAGTCCTCTCTGGGTACAGTGACCTGTAATTGTACCACTCTTTTAACTTTATGCCACTTAATAAATATGTCTAATTTTAAGACATCTGGCTTTTCATTTATACTTACACCCAGAGAGGACTGAGTACTTTTCTCTATGGCATTCCAGTTTGCAAATAACAATCCAAAGGATTCCCAAATCCTTATGAGTCACTGTCCACAGCTGCAGACACCTCTCCTGAGGCTTCAGCTGGTGTGGCCTGGCTGTTATCATATTCTGTAAGAAGTTGTATTAGTCCATCTTTGTACTTTCCATGGGATAGGATATCTCGCTCCTGGCATAACAGTGCCAACATTTCCTTGGTCTGCTGCTGGTATGCCTCCATAGTAAAAAAAAAAAAAAATGGAAAAAAAACAGAGAATAAGGAAGGGGACTGTTTGCAATGTGTGACTATATAATGCACTGAGTTTTAGCCTTTGGAAATTGTGAGAGTCACAATTTCTTTTAGTACTGGGATTTTCACACTAGCAAATCCACCAAGCACTAAAATCTAATAAAAAAATGATCTACAACGCTCCCCACCAATTTGTGATGACCAGGGTTAGCCAACCCCACGCCAGTCACTTGTTTGGCACAGAAAGGGTTATCAGACCCCTTCTACTGTCACTAATCTTTCACAATCTAGCCACGCCAGGCAAACCTGTGACAGTGGGTGCAAGGGTTAACAACACTCTCTAGTCTGTACTAGACATAAAAGAAATGCCCAAAACACCCCTTTAATGACACCTACACTAAACTAAAACTATATCTAGCTGCCACCACTTAAGATTATATGATATTGGAAATCTTAAGGAAAACCCAGAAAATTACAAATTAAATCCCAGATTACAATTTAGCAAAAAAATAACCTAAAATCACAGTACTAATAATAATACTGCCAGTCTCTTTCAGTAACGTGGTTTAAATATTAGACAAAGGCCAAAGCTTAATAAATGAAGGTTTATTATGCTAAAAATTAGCACAATGCATTAATAATAAAAATATATTAACAAATAGAATTACACAAGCAAACAGTTTTTAAAATAAAAAAGAGAAAAAGCAGAACCTTTATACTTTACTTGTCTTGGTATCTGTGCCAGGGAGATTGGCAGGAAAAGATGGTCTCTCACTCTGTTGGTATACAGCCGCCCATGTAAGAAGAACAACTTTACATGTTAGAACACAAAACTTTATACCTCTTTCCATGATATCAGATTGCTTGAGCCAACCTTCTGGCAGGGGGGCTAGGGAAATATCCACCCCTCTCTTTTATGACCGGTCATAAAGCTCAGCACCTTTGGCTGAAATCATTAGAACACATTACAACTTCGGTTAGGCAAATTCAGTGCATTAACCTATATAAGCAACTTCCCAGGGACATGATGAGAATTAGTTTGGTACCACATATGTCAGGGTTGTCATATTTGCCTCATCTAGTGTCATAACGTGTTAAAAGCATATCTTGAATTGAACTAGTGTCCTCTTATTGACCTTATTTGCTCTGGGGAGAGGCATTGCTTTGTGTCTCTGGAGCTGACAAGTTTGGCTGACTGGCTTTATGGCTCAATGCATACACAATAACATTTAGTGAAATGGGCCTTAGAAACTATTTATTAGGGGGGTCTGGTTTATCAAAAGAAAACACACAAACAGCACATAAACACAGCACCACATTTCTTCTTGAAAAACAAATGTGTGTTTTTTTTAGCTCACAGGCTAAAGAATATTAACCCCTTAGCATCTAAATCATGAGGTATTCATGACACCTCACCCAAATAAGAGATGCAGAGGGATGTGGCACACAAGTTATTCCAGCTGCGTATCAAAGAGGACACTCCCCCTGGTGTGAAAGACCATCAGCATTACTAAATCATGAGGTATACATGACACTCCCTCATTAAACGGAAAAATATTTTTAAAATGCTTAACCCCTTAAAGACAAGGCCATTTTTCAATTGTCTTACCCTTAGCTGTAATTTTCCTCTTACCAGTGGCGCATTTAGGTTTTGTGCTGCCCTAGGCATTCAAAATTCTGCTGCCCCATAACCCCTCCCCCCCCCCCCCCGATTTTAGGACTTGTTTGAGACAATAATGTTTTTTGGTCAGGGTGTAACATTACGTTTTTATATTTTATTTTTTGCTTTGCATTTCCAAAGTAAATAAGATGAGGGGGAAACATTATATATATATAATAATTTTCTTTTATTTATTTAAATAAACCCACTTACCACTATAATACTCGTTAGTCCAGGGGTAACTACAGCCTCTAGACCATTATAAAATATAATGGTGAAACATAAGCTCTGCTTATAGGGCTGTTTTAAATAGGGAGGCCATTATGTGGGAAAGTAAAGAGGACAGTGTGTAGGAATGGACTGTGTGAGTGATAAGACACACAGGTTTAGTGAGTGAGGAAACAGATATAGAGGAACTGTGAATGTTCTGGGGCAGGCAGGTAAAAGTCTAACTATTTGGGGTAAGCTAATGCTTTTGGGAAGTGGCTCAAGATATACAAGTAAAATGCTACACTGAGTAAAGACTGGGCAGGCAGAGGAGGAGTTAATGAGAGGATGAGGGCAGGGAGAGCAGTCAGTAAAAGAGTCAGTGAAGTTAATATTTGGGGGTCAGAAACTGGAGCATGGAGTAAGTGGGTTGTTAGGCAGAGGTGTTTCAGTGAGAGGGGTAAAAATATGGGGCAGGTCAGTAAATAGGGCAGGCAGAGGAACAAGTGGGGTGTTTCCAATTACACAGAAAACATGTGATAGGAGTGCCCAGCATTGGAGGCAGGTAAAGGGTATTTTGCGTTCTGGCAAGATCGTTGTGAGATTAGCCTAGTACAGGAACACATTGCCAGCCCTGTGCTGTTTTATGGTGCTGATTTGGGCATGCAGTTGATTAAGGTATCGGGGGAAGGTAAGAAGCAGCTGCTTAGTCCTTTACATGGGCCCGGCCTGACCTTATATATGCTTAAAACGCTCAGTGACTGACCACTAAAAGGCGGTCAGTTACTGAATGATTTAAGCATATAGAAGGTCGGGGACCATGTAAAGGACTAAGCAGCTGCTTCTTACCTTCCCCCGGTACCTTGATCAACTGCATGCCCCAATCAGTACCAGCGCTTTTTTTCTTTGTCTGAAGAAACGACCAATTTTGGTTGAGAAAACGTTACAAATAAAGCGTTCATCATTTTAAAGTTTATCCTCTTTATCTCTATTTTTTTCCTTATTCCCATACAATACGGAAAGATTTCTAGCAGTTTTAGTAGCCGTTCAGTATCCAAACTTGGAATAGCGGTGCAACTTCGGAACTCACAAGTGGAACTGGTTACAGTGTACTAGCCACTGTTAAGTGCTAGCCTGCTGATTTGCACTGATCATAGTACGGTGCCAACAGATCCGGGAAGCGCAATTACTACCATCTTATCTCTGCTTGAAAAACAGGATTACACAATGAGGTGCCCTCTTTTTGTCTTTGTCTTCTAACAGAGCACCATAAAACACCACAGGGCTGGCAATGTGTTCCTGTACTAGGCTAATTTACAACAATCTGGCGAGAATGCAAAATATCACAGAATGACACCTACGGTCCTACCTTAACATACTGCTTCTCCAGCTTTAGCGCTCACTCTGGCGTTGCAACGGGGATCAGTCATTGCAACTGCAGCTTGAGGGACGTGTCAAAGAGCCGTAACTGTAATGCTATGCATACCGGATTATGTGCTAGACTCTAGAAAAACAACACACGCTTTGGTGTGGTTTTTTAGTTTATATGTTATCAGAGGTGACAGAGGTAGAGCACAAACATCACATGCAAATGCAATGTATTAAAAATATGACAGACTACTCCATACAAACAGAAATAGTGAGAATGCCGCTTTGGTAAGAACTTAATGCTTTATTCAAACAATTAAAATATTAGTGTCTAAGACTGGCCTGTTCTCGTGATGTTACAGCTGTCTATTTTATAGATTACTGCACGTTAGCACTAATATATTAATTGTTTGAATAAAGCATTAAGTTCTTACCAAAGCAGCATTCTCACTATTTCTGGATTCATTATGGCCAAAGGAGAGGGCCCTTGTATGCTGCTGTAGGGCTAACAGCCCAGGTTAACCCGTGGGAGCTCTGGGCACACATTTACACATTCATACTGCCAGGACCGGTATAAGCTGTAAGATTGGTCGGATACTGGTTCGCTAAGTCCGCCCCGCTAAAGGTCAGGAACAGTCACGAGGGAGTGACGTCAGACGCCGTTGGAAGAACCCCGCAACCGCGACTGAGCGGTGAGATTGGGTACCGAGGACATAACCGATAAGGGGTTAGATGGAAGAGACGAACAGAGGTGAGACCTTATTATCTGTTTTTTACAGCCACCGTTAGCAGCCCTGGAATCATCTAAGCCAGTGGAGCAACTCTTGTATTCGTCCATTACTCCATACAAACGCCTACACAGTGGAATGTGGATCCAAAAATTGCCGCCCCCTCCAAGCTGCCGCACTAGGCCCGTGCCTTGTTTGCCTAGACAATAATACGCCCCTGCCTCTTACTCATTTACTGTACCCATACATATTATATACAGTTTTCTCACCATTAAATTGACTTTTTAAAGATACCATTATTATCATCATATCTTATAATTTACTATAAATAAAATATATAAAATATGATGAAAAAATGGAAAAAAGCACACTTTTTCTAACTGTGACCCCCAAAATCTGTTACACATCTACAACCAACAAAAAACAACCATGCTAAATAGTTTCTAATTTTTTTCCTGAGTTTAGAAATACCCAATGTTTACATGTTCTTTGCTTTTCTTGCAAGTTATATGGCAATAAATACAAGTAGCTCTTTGCTGTTTCCAAACCATTTTCCCCCCAAAATTAGCGATAGTTATGTTGTAACACTGACATCTGTCAGGAATCTCTGAATATCCCTTTACATGTATATTTTTTTTAATAGACAACCCAAAGTATTGCTCTAGGCCCATTTTGGTATATTTCATGCCACCATTTCACCGCCAAATGCGATCAAATAAAAAAAAATCGCTAACTTTTTCACAAACTTTAGGTTTCAGCTGGTGCAATTATGGCACAAATGGTTGTAAATGCTTCTTTGGGATCCCCTTTCTTCAAAAATAGCAGACATATATGGCTCTGGCGTTGCTTTTTGGTAATTAAAGGGCTGCTAAATGCCACTGCGCACCACACTTGTATTATGCCCAGCACTGAAGGGGTTAATTAAGTAGCTTGTAGGGAGCTTGTAGGGTTAATTTTAACTTTAGTGTAGTAGACAACCCAAAATATTGATCTAGGCCCATTTTGGTATATTTCATGCCACCATTTCACCACCAAATGCGATCAAATAAAAACAATTGTTAACTTTTTCACTAATTTTAGGTTTCTCACTGAAATGATTTACAATTAGCTTGTGCAATTATGGCACAAATGGTTGTAAATGCTTCTCTGGGACATATATGGCTTTGGTGTTGATTTTTGATAATTAGAAGGCAGCTAAATGTCGTTGAGCACCACACTTGTATTATGCCCAGCAGTGAAGGGGTTAATTAGGTAGCTTGTAGGGTTAATTTTAGCTTTAGTGTAGAGATCAGCCTCCCACCTGACACATCCCACTCCCAGATCCCTCCCTGAGCCCCCTCAAACAGCTCTCATCCCTCCCCCACCTCACACTTGTCAATGCCATCTTAAGTACTGGCAGAAAGTCTGCCAGTACTAAAATAAAAGGAACATTTTTATTTTTTATTTTTTTTATTATTGGATTATGGATCCCCCCTTAGCCCCCAACCTCCCTGATCCCCCCTGATCCCCCCCCCCATACAGCTCTCTAACTCTCCCCCTCTACCTTTTCTCCACCATCTTGGGTACTGGCAGCTGTCTGCCAGTACCCAGTTTGCTCAAAACTAGTGAAACCCTTAATTTTCTGTAGTGTCGCTGTCCCCAACCCCCTCCCTCCCAGATCCTTTTAGAGTTTATTTCCCACCCTCATCCTCCCTCTACCTCCACCTCCCTCTACATCTCCCTCCCTAACCAGACTAAATGGAGTGCACGAGCACACACACACGTGCACACCCCGTGTGCTCTCGATCACTTGCACGCTCTGATCCAGAAGTCCCTCTACCCACCCGCCTCCCTGCTATGACTCCCACCCACCAACGATTGGCACCATCGCTGGCCGATGCAGAGAGGGCCACAGAATGGCCCTCTCTGCATTGGTGTGCCAAAATATCGAGGCATCACGGCAATACCTTGAAAGCGGCTGGAAGTGATTAGGATTGCTTCCAGCCACTTTAAACCCCTAACAACGTACAGGGTACATCTTTGGTCTTTAACGACCAGTTTGTGTATGACGTACCCAGTATAATGTGTGTCGTTAAGGGGTTAAAGAGCATAAACTGGATATTATTTTTCTTCAAGATTTGCTTTTGAAAAGTTCAGAGATACCTAAGCTTAAAAAAACTGGATTTCTGAAATTATAGCCACTCCATGTAATAAAAGAAAATGCGGTGTAGCTATACTCTTTAACAGAAAGTTTTTATATAATATCAGGAAACAAGAAATGAACCAATTAGGAAGATATCTAATTGTCCAAGCTGAAATGGATAATAAAGTTTGGACTTTTTGCAACATCTATGGCCCCAACAAATTTGATATTGAGTTTTGGTTAAAAATTAAGCACAAATTAACACCATATTTAGGGCAAAATTTAAAAATGGCCGGAGATTTTAACTTGACTTTATATCCTGAAATGGACAGGTTCCAATTGAAACAAAAGAAGGCATACTAAAGGGAAGCAAACATTTTTTGTGAATATATTAAGATGGAAAGAATAAAGGATATATGGCGTGTGCAACACCCCGATGAGCGCAGCTTCTCCTGTGAATCAAAGGTTCACAGGAATTTTTCTAGGATTGATGTTTTTGATTAACGATAGTTTGTTGGCATTAGATATATATATACATAAATCACAGAAATAATAGTATCAGATCATGCTATAGTTTGAAGATCAGATCTGCTTTCAAGTCAGAGAAAAATTAATTAATTTCGGTTTCCTGGATATATGATAAATAATAAGGGATTTTCCAGTTGGTTATCTGAAAAATGGAAAGAGTACTACACTTTAGACAAGACATATATCAATAAAATCAAGACCTTTTGGGAAGCAGGGAAAGCTGTCCTCAGAGGGGAAATTAAATCATACATGGTAAAAACGAAACGCAAAAGTAAAGCCAGGGAAATCCAATTAGCAAATCAATTTAGGAATTCATATGCTAGATATTTAACTAACCCAAATACATACACATGGAAAGGTTATTCCCAAGCTAAACTAGAAAGGGAAATGCTCAAGTAAAGATCTGAAGGCAAGAGTTTTTTGTCAGGGGTATCAGTGGATCTCAGCCAAGCACCTTGCAAATATTTCTAAATTCAGGAAAAATAACAATATGATTGCGTCAATTAAAGATGGCACCAAAGTATACACTCAAGCCACGGGAATTAGAGAAGCCTTTTATCTATCATTATCTAGACATTATCTATCTTTATCCGTAAAAATCATGTTGATTAAAACAATTTTTTTTCCTTGTTTATTGTTTTTACTTCAGAACCTACCGCTGTTCATTTTAAGGAGGGAAGTGGAAAGATACAACAGGGCTTAAGATATAATAGGGCTTGGTCTCTCTTTATCTGGGGGGAAAAAGCCCTGCATGTCAATAGAAAAAATTATCACAAAATAAAAAAATATGGTGGATTCTCACTTCCCAATATTAGATATTATAACTGTATTACAATAGCTAAATTTGGGATAGACTGGTTAACCAAATCTAATTATGTTACCTATTATGATCTGGAAACAGCTCTAATAGTTCCTTTTGATCTTAAAGGGACAGTAAACCTTAAAAATAATGTTATATAATTCTGCACATAGTGCAGAATTATATAACATTATATTAGCCAAATATTATTTAAACGTAATTTCCCCTATTAATTTTTAAAAGAAAGCGCTGTTTCACAGACCCGCTCTCTGCTCTCTGCTGAGCGGGTCTGTTATATTTCCTCAGCACATCGGGCCAGCTGTATAGTCACAGCCTGGCCCGACCGCGCCATAAGACTAAGTGCAGCTCGCTCCTGTGACAGGAGGTTTACTGTCCCTTTAAAGCAATTATCCACTATCCATATAGAAAGCTCCCAAGTAATGTTAGCAATTTGCTGACATTTTCCAAAGTTGTATGGGCTGTGCAAAAATGTCCCTAATGGGACAAGAGTATCAGATATCCCAATATTTGCCCATTATTGGCACTCCCGATTTTCCACCGGGTCTATACAACAAGGTATTTAGAGAGTGGTGACAAAAAGGATTATTACATTTTTCTCAGATAATACAAGAGGGTATCAGAGCAATTCAAACTTATGAAGAGTTGGCAGAGAAATTTGTGCTCCCGGCAAAGAATTTTTATGCATACTTACAGGTACGGAGTTATCTAGGGAAACAAGTACAAATATATGGATTTGATTGGAGCCAACAAGAAATAGACACTGGGCTTAAATTACATAAGGCTGGGATACATTCAATTTCATTTTGGTATAACATTTTGACCACGCTGTCCGGACAAACACATGTTAACAATTTAAAGGACAAATTTGTGAAATACTTTACGACAATCTAAGTGGAAGAAATCCTAGGAAGTATAAAGCGAGCAGAAGCAGCTATGGTATTAGTTAGCTGGAGAGAGTCCCAATTAAAATTGATTAATAATTACTATCTTACTCCAGACAGAGATAGTAAATGGATCCAAGAATGACAAGGGAATTGCTTTAAATGTAATAGGGAGAGAGCAGACATGATGCATTGCCTGTGGACATGCCCCAAAATTCGGCAATATTGAGGGAAAATACAATTCTGGCTGAATAAATATTTGCAGAGAGGGGCCTCTATTGGGTCTTCTCATATTCTTTTCCTATACAATGAGAGTGTGTATTCAGGGGACTTGCACCTGATCAATATGGTCATTTTGGCTGCACGTAATTTAATTTTTAAAGAATGGAAGTCCCCTGGTGCCCCAAGCTTGGAAGAATTTGTTGATATAATGAAGCTGCAGATGACTATTGAGCGGCAAGATTTAAAATTAAAATCCGAAAAACAGTTTAGAACATTCTTCCAAAAGTGGAAGAGTAATTTTATCATGGCCCCTCCCAGTACAGACGCAATTTATATCCCCTTTGAAAAATGCAATACCTTTCATTACACTAAAAAAAAAAACACCCCAAAAAACCCTTAAAAAAAACTATCACTAACCCCCGAAGATCCACTTATAGTTTTTGAAGTCCCGCTTGAACAATCTTCATCCAGGCGGCGAAGTCCTCGTCCAGGCGTCAAGAAGTCTTCATCCAGACGGCGTCTTCTATCTTCATGCCGGTGGCGCGGAGCGGGTCCATCCTGAAGACATCTTGCAAGGAGCATTCTCTTCATATGGTCGCTGCCGTATACTGAATCTTCAATGCAAGTAATGTGATTCAAAATGGCGTCCCATGCATTCCTATTGGCTGATTTGATTTTGGAAATTCAAATCAGCCAATATGATGAGAGCTACTGAAATCCTATTGGCTGTTCAAATCAGCCAATAGGATGAGAGCTACTGAAAATCTATTGGCTGATTTGAACATGCCGCCTGGATGAAGACTTCTCGCCGCCTGGATGAGGACTTCGCCGTCTGGATGATGATAAAAGAGGCCGTCTGGATGAAGACTTCTCACCGCCTGGATGAGGACTTCGCCGCCTGGATAAAGATCGTTCAAGCGGGACTTCAAAGTGGATCCTTGTGAGGTTAGTGTTAGGTTTTTTAAGGGTTTTATTGGGTGGGGTTTTTTTTAGTTTAGGGTTTGGGCTTTTCATAAAACAGCTAAATGCCCTTTTCAGGGCAATGCAAAAGAGCTAAATGCCCTTTTAAGGGCAATGCCCATACAAATGCCCTTTTCAGGGCAATGGTTAGCTTAGTTGTTTTTAGATAGTTTTTTTTATTTTGTGGGTTTGGGGAGGTGGGGGTTTGTAATGTTAATGGGACTTTGTATTTTTTTTTCAGGTAAAAGAGCTGTTTAACTTATGGCAATGCCCTACAAAAGGCCCTTTTAAGGGCAATTGGTAGTTTATTGTAGATTAGGGTTTTTATTTTGGGGTGGGTTTTAAAAGGTATTAGAATAGGAATACAGGTGGCCCCCGTTTTACAACGGTTCAATTTACACCATTTCAGAATAACAAACTTTTTTCCAGTCATGTGACTGCTATTGAAAAGCATTGAGAAGCAGTGCATTTATTAAAAAAAGCCAGTAGGTGGAGATGTCCGCTTGTGTTGCAGCAAAGTCAAGCAAGCTGAAATTAATCAGTTTAACCAGACCTGAGCTATGAGCAGATTTCAAAGGAACAAGATCTTCCTGTCTATAAATCAGTCCAGATTGGAGTGCATAGAAAGAACTGTTTGCAGAAAAATGCAAGTGAAGTCTGTGTTGTGTGATTATTTTATTAGGTTTATAATGCTGTTTAGCAAATGTTTTTGTTCGTTTAACTTAGTTTAATTATATATTCTGTGTTGTGTGATTATTTTATTAGGTTTATAATGCTGTTTAGCATTTAAAGTCTTCATTTCAAAGCTTTAAAAATAATTAGTGATGTCGCAAATAGTTCGCCGGCGAATAGATGCCGGCGAGCATAGCATGTTTGCGTTCGCCGCAGCGGGCGAACATATGCGATGTTCGATCCGCCCCCTTTTCTTCATCATTGAGTAAACTTTGACCCTTTACCTCACAGACAGCAGACACATTACAGCCAATCAGCGGCAGACACTCCCTCCCAGACCCTCCCACCTCCTGGACAGCATCCATTTTAGATTAATTTAGAAGCTGCATTCTTAGAAAGAGGAGGGACAGTGTAGCTGCTGCTGATTTAATAGGGAAATTGATAGCTAGGCTAGTGTATTCAGTGTCCACTACAGTCCTGAAGGACTCATCTGATCTCTGCTGTAAGGACAGCACCCCAAAAAGCCCTTTTTAGGGCTAGAACATCAGTCTGCTTTTTTTTTTTTCCTGTGTAATCTAATTGCAGTTGCCTGCCTGCCTGCCTGCCTGCCAGCGTGTGTGTCAGGCTCACAGCGTATACTGTGCCCACTTGCCCAGTGCCACCACTCATATCTGGTGTAACAGTATTGTAGATTTAAAAAAAAAAAAACACTTTTTTGACTGTGAAATAATAGCAGACAGCTGCCAGTACCCAAGATGGCCACCAATAAGGCAGATGGGGAGGGTTAGAGAGCTGTTTTGGGGGGGATCAGGGAGGTTGGGGGCTAAGGGGGGATGCTACACCACAGCATATGTAAATATGCTTAAAAAAAAAAAAAACTTTTATTTTAGTACTGGCAGACTTTCTGCCAGTACTTAAGATGGTGGGGACAATTGTGGGGTGGGGGAGGGAAGGGAGCTGTTTGGGAGGGATCAGGGGGTCTGGTGTGTCAGGTGGGAGGCTGATCTCTACACTAAAGCTAAAATTAACTAAAGCTAAAAGTCATATATGCCTGCTATTTCTGAACAAAGGGGATCCCAGAGAAGCATTTACAACCATTTGTGCCATAATTGCACAAGCTGTTTGTAAATGATTTCAGTGAGAAACCTAAAATTGTGAAAAATGTAATGTTTTTTTTAAATTTGATCGCATTTGGCGGTAAAATGGTGGCATGAAATATACCAAAATGGGCCTATATCAATACTTTGGGTTGTCTACTACACTACACTTAAGCTAAAATTAACTCTACAAGCTCCCTACATGCTCCCTAATTAACCCCTTAACTGCTGGGCATAAAACACATGTGGTGCGGAGTGGCATTTAGCAGCCTTCTAATTACCAAAAAGCAACGGCAAAGCCATATAAGTCTGCTATTTCTGAACAAAGGGGATCCCAGAGAAGCATTTACAACTATTTATGCCATAATTGCATAAGTTGTTTGTAAATAATTTCTGTGAGAAACCTAAAGTTTGTGAAAAAGTGAACAATTTTTTTTTTATTTGATCGCATTTGGCGGTGAAATGGTGGCATGAAATATACCAAAATGGGCCTAGATCAATACTTTGGGATGTCTTCTAAAAAAAAAATATATACATGTCAAGGGATATGCAGGTATTCCTGACAGATATCAGGGTTCCAATGTAACTAGAGCTCATTTTGAAAAAAAGTGGTTTTGAAATAGCAAAGTGCTTCTTGTATTTATTTTCCTATAACTTGCAAAAAAAGCAAAGAACATGTTAACATTGGGTATTTCTAAACTCAGGACAAAATTTAGAAACTATTTAGCATGGTTGTTTTTTGGTGGTTGTAGATGTGTAACAGATTTTTCAGGGCCTGCCAGGGCACAGTGTCACACCAGTGCAACTCATATCTGGTGTAACAGTAGTTTACATTAAAAAAAATTTTTTTTTTGACTGTAATAGATTGAATAGCAGTTAGTTGTCTGCAAGCGTGTGTGTCAGGCCTACAGCGTCTACTCTGCCAACTTCTGCCAGTGCACAGTGCCACTCATATCTGTCACAGTAGCTTGCACGCATAATGGAAAAAAAAATGACAGGCAGAGGCAGGCCACCCCGCAGGGGCCGTCATGGTCGTGGTGCTGTGATTCCCTTTGGCCCTAGAATAATGCCCAGTGTTCAGAGGCCACGTACCCTGAACTCGAAAAGTTCTGAGGACATAGGCTAACACAGGACACCCAATCTTCTATAGCTTCCGCTCGGAACCTTGACGCACCATCCTCCTCCAGCTTAGCTTCGGCACCTCTCAAGTTACCACTCGCCCGGCTGCCACCACCACCAACACTAGCACCACAGCCGCTTCACTTGATCTGTCAGAGGAGTTATTTACACATCAGTTGGAAGAAATGAGTTATGCGCAACCATTATTGCCAGAGGATGTAGATAACAGGGATATGTCTCAGTCAGGCAGCATTACACACATGGACGTACGGTGTGATGAAGATGATGTTGTACCCGCTGCGGGAGTTTGGTCTGTCACTGTGAAGCGGGCGTAACCCTTACACTACCTGATCGATACAACATCATACCTGATGTTTTAAAGCACGTTATTCCAAACAATTTAGGAATGTTAGGTGATTTATGCCCTTTATGGATTAAAACCAGACTCTGCATCAACTATGTAATTTTCCATGGGAGTTTTGCCATGGATCCCCCTCCGGCACGCCACAGTCCAGGTGTTAGTCCCCTTGAAACAACTTTCCCATCACTATTGTGGCCAGAAAGAGTCCCTGTGGGTTTTAAAATTCGCCTGCCCATTGAAGTCAATGGCGGTTCGCCCGGTTCGCGTACTTTTGCGGAAGTTCGCGTTCGCCGTTCGTGAACCCAATTTTTTCCAATCAGCCAATAGAATGCGAGCTCAATCTTATTGGCTGATCAAATCAGATTTTTCCTACCTTAATTCCGATTGGCTGATAGAATCCTATCAGCCAATCGGAATTCGAGGGACGCCATCTTGGATGACGTCATTTAAAGGAACCTTCATTCGTCGTTAGTCCGTCGGTGAGGAAGGATGGCTCCGCGTTGGCTGCTTCAAGATGGACCCGCTCCGCTCCGGATGGAAGAAGATAGAAAATGCCGCCTGAAGACTTCAGACCCTCTTCTGGACGGATCGGTGATACCCGGCTGGGTGAATACAAGGTAGGGAGATCTTCAGGGGCTTAGTGTTTTTTAAGGGGGTCTGGGTGGGTTAGATTAGGGGTATGTGGGTGGTGGGTTGTAATGTTGGGGGGTATTGTATGTTTTTTTTTTACAGGCAAAAGAGCTGATTTCTTTGGGGCATGCCCCGCAAAAAGCTCTTTTAAGGGCAGGTAAGGTGATAGAGCTGTTAACTTTTTATTTTAGAATAGGGTAGGGCATTTTTTTATTTTGGGGGGCTTTGTTATTTTTTTAGGGGGCTTAGAGTAGGTGTAATTAGTTTAAAATTCTTGTAATCTTTTGTTATTTTTTGTAATTTAGTGTTGTTTTTTTTTGTAATTTAGTTTAGTTGATTTAATTGTAGGTAATTGTAGGTAGTTTAGTGAATTAATTTATTGATAGTGCAGTGTTTAATTGTAACTTAGGTTAGGATTTATTTTACAGGTAATTTTGTAATTATTTTAACTAGGTAGCTATTAAATAGTAAATAACTATTTAATAGCTATTGTACCTAGTTAAAATAAATACAAAGTTGCCTGTAAAATAAATATAAATGCTAAAATAGCTACAATATAATTATTCGTTATATTGTAGCTATATTAGGGTTTATTTCACAGGTAAGTATTTAGCTTTAAATAGGATTAATTTATTTAATAAGAAATAATTTATTTCGTTAGATTTAAATTATATTTAACTTAGGGGGGTGTTAGGGTTAGGGCTAGACTTAGCTTTAGGGGTTAATACATTTATTAGAATAGCGGTGAGGTCCGGTCGGCAGATTAGGGGTTAATACTTGAAGTTAGGTGGCGGCGATGTTAGGGAGGGCAGATTAGGGGTTAATACTATTTATTATAGGGTTTGCGAGGCGGGAGTGAGGTGGTTTAGGGGCTAATACATTTATTATAGTGGCGGTGAGGTCCGGTCAGCAGATTGGGGGTTAATAAGTGTAGGTAAGGTAGCAGCGACGTTGGCGGGGCAGATTAGGGGTAAATAAATATAATGTAGGTGTCGGCTACATTGGGGGCAGCAGATTAGGGGTTGCGGCGGTTGCGGCGGTGTCCGGAGCGGCAGATTAGGGGTTAATAGTGAAATGCAGGGGTCAGTGATAGCGGGGGCGGCAGATTAGGGGTTAATAAGTGTAAGGTTATGGGTGTTTAGTCTCGGGGTTTATGTTAGGGTGTTAGGTGCAGACTTAGAAACTGTTTCCCCATAGGAAACAATGGGGCTGCGTTAGGAGCTGAACACTGCTTTTTTGGGGAAATCGTGCACAAGCACGTTTTTGAAGCTAGCCGCTACCGTAAGCAACGCTGGTATTTAGAGTTGAAGTGGCGGTAAATTATGCTCTACGCTCCCTTTTTGGAGCTTAACGCAGCCCTTCAGAGAACTCTAAATACCAGCATTATTTAAAAGGTGTGGGGGAAAAAAAACACGCGTAGCTAACGCACCCCTTTGGCCGCAAAACTCTAAATCTAGCTGACTGTCCCCCTAACAGTAAAAAAAAAACCCACCAACCAAAACCGACAAAATAAAAAAACCTAACATTAAAAAAACCTAAACTACCCATTGCCCCTAAAGGGACATTTGTGTGGGCATTGCCCTTAAAAGGCATTCAGCTCTTTTATTGCCCTTAAAATTGCATTCAGCGCATTAAATCCCTAATCTTAAAAATAAAAAAAATAAAATAAATAAAATAAAGTCTATCCCCCAAATAGGTACTCACCATTCCTGAAGTCCGGAGGAGAAGGTTTTCTTCCAGGCGGCTCCATCATCTTCTATCTTTATCCGGAGCAAAGGCGGCACGGAGCGGAGGTGCGGAGCAGTCTTCCTCGATGCACAGATCAGCAGCGGTCCTCAGCGGTAGTTCTCATTGGCGGTCCTTAGTGGCGGTCTTCAGCGGCGGCAGTCCAAAGCATCGTGGAACTCCTCTTCATGCGATCGTGTGCTGCACACTGAAGATTAAATACAAGGTACCCCATATTTATTGGGGTACCTTGCATTCCTTTTGGCTGAAATTTTGAAATCAGCAAATAGGATGAGAGCTACGGAAATCTTATTGGCTGATTTGAACAGCCAATATGATTTCAGTAGCTCTAATCCTATTGGCTGATTTCAGTAGCTCTAATCCTATTGGCTGAATGCCCATACAAATGCACCTTTAGGGGCAATGGGTAGTTTAGGTTTTTTAAGTGTTAGTTTTTTTTATTTTGGGGGGTTTGGTGGGTGGGGGGGTATTTGCTGTTAGGGCTTAATTAGTAATTTGTTTAGGTCAAAGAGATGTTTAACTTAGGGAAATGCTCTACAAAAGCCCTTTAAAGGGCTATTGGTAGTTAAGTATTAGATTTGGGGGTGTTTTTATTTTTGGGGGGATTTTTTATATTTATTTATTTATTTTTATATATTTATTTATTTATATTTATTTTGGATAGCTTTGTTTATTTTTTTCTGTAATTTTACATTTTTTATTTTGTGTAATTCTAGATTTGGAATATTCAGGGTTTTTTTAAAATAGATTGCCCTCTGGGCAGGCTTATCGCCTAGTATATATATAACTATAGGATGCTGACCTATGAAACTGATAAGTAAAAAAAAATGAAGAAGAAAAAAGGTGTGCGATAAATAACCAGCTATTACAAACCTCGGGTTAATTTTTTAAAAGCGCCCCAACTGCCGCCCCCCCCAAAACAAAAATTGTAATGCCTTTTTAAAAATTAAAAAATGTAGTTTTTTTTTTTGCACGCACTGGTATTACTAAATTGAGCGCAAATATCGCTTTAATCTGGCCCATTATGTGTAATTTATATCTATGCACAAAGTTTATATTATGTAATACTGAACAGTGATCATGAATATTTTCAGTGGAGATCATTTAGAGATCTATTGGTATCTCTTTATACCTATTGTATGAGTTATTTATATGTATGCACATACGTTTATCTGGCAGACACTGAACATTAATTATGAATATTTCCATTAACAATGTATATTGTGTATCCACTTTGTAAGGATATGAAGTCTCTGCTTATTCTGTACACGGATTTACAAGTATCTACTGTGTACCTGCTGGACTATATGTGGTGCTTCTCTAAGCAGTAAGGCCACATGACTAAATATGTGTGTATGCTTACATACATATTACATGCTGAGGCTTATGTCATCTACAGATTTATAACTTTGTACTTATGAATAAGTTTATATATTTTAGGATTCGAAGAAAAAAAATTCGGATATCTGGACTGATTATTTTTTTTTATCCTTCAAGAGATAGAGAGTTTCTTCTCTTTGAAGCAGAGTTTTTCTTATTGACCAGCAGTCTTATCGCATGTTGTCAGTGATTCTTCAGAGGCGCCATCTTTTATAAAAGAATTTGAAGGCTATGGGAATAATTGATCTTAGTACCAGTGTCAAAGATACTGTGAAAAGATAGTACGTTTCAGGGACAAAATATGTCTGAGGAAGGGGATACTTTGTCCCCAAAACGTCACTATCTTTTCACAGTAAAAAAGTGTGTTTAAAAAGTCCAGTAAGTGCAAGATTTTTGTTACCATTATCTATTCATTACTACCACCCTGGCAGCTGCGTTGACAAGTGAGAGTGCTCTCCTGTGATATACTATATATATATATATACACAAACACACATACGCTCACATGGATATACACAAACACACAAACATTATTATTATTTAGTTTATTATAAATGTTTAACTGTAAAATTATAGGTAGCTGTTAATAAAATAGTAATTATAAAAACACACACACACACTATATATATATATATATATATATATATATATATATATATATATATATATATATATATATACAGACATATATACGCTCACATGGATATACACAAACACACATACATTATTATTATTATTTAGTTTATTATACATGTTTATAATTATTATTTTATTAACAGCTACTTATAATTTTACAGTTAAAGACACACAAACAATATATATATATATATATATATATATATACAGTATATAAAATATACACACACACACACACACAATCAAATATACACACACATTTTATATATATATATATATATATATATATATATATATATATATATATTTATATATATATATGTAAAGTTAATGTATTTTAAAATAATAACATATTTTTTATAATTTGTTTCAGATTACACCTCTTATATGTAGATATGAGGAAGATAGTATTAGCACACAAAAAAATTAACAGATATTCTTAAGGGATATGAAAGTGAGGCATTAAAGGGACATTGCAACCAAAACTAAAATGCACATGTATGCATTCTAGTTTTGAATATAAGCATTTTTTTCACACAGAAACAGCCTTCACTAGAAACACTTTTTCAGTGAGAGTTTTTCCCTGTACACAGGCATTTTAATATATGTACTGGCTTCTGATAATCTGATGAACATTTAACTTCTGCAAGCAGCTGATAACATTTATTTGCATTTAAATCAGCTTCAATAAACACCCTTATTAATAAGCTGGTCTCTCCCTCATCCCCACTGGGAGGTTGATTTCTACTACTGCCTCTTGTTTACATTATTTTTTTATTGACAATACTGCAATTTTCAGAATAGAAGAAGTTTTCAATAGGGATCGGCAAATGTTTTACAACATTCGAAAAATGAAACTAATTTTAACACGTTCGTTCGTTTAAAATTTCGGATGTTTGTACAACATTTGTTTAATGTAATAGTATTGCTAATAATTTATTTAAAAGTAATATTCTCATTCTAATGTTCTAATAATTTGATTTGAATTATGCAATATTCAAATTCGAAAAATTTGAATTTATATATTTTTTATATATTTGTAATAGTATTTATGATACTTTCTTTAAAGTAAAAGTAAATTTAACTTTATATGAATACAGCTATGGTTTAATCTATTCTAATTTAATGTAGTCGCTAACTTTTTGTAAAAATCTTTTTAAAGTTTTTTATAAATATTTGTATTGTTACGATCTAACCTTTTGCAATGTTCCTCCGCACCCTTGCTTTCTTCCGGATTTATGGTTCTAATTATTGCCAGCGGTCACACCCGCCATATTCGTCATCAAGCTTGCTCGTTCACGATCCACTAATTTATGTGCAAAATCACTGTTAAAATGTAGAAATAGTGAGTTACAAGCTATATACTTACTGTAACAAATTGCGGTACTAAGCTTTCTTCGTCTGATCACTGGCTCAGTATGAATGCTGTGATGCAAGCATAGGATTTCCTTTTGATAAAATGCACATGTGGCTATCATGAACGCGCTTCAAGAGAAAGATGGAATTCAGAGTTAGCCACATGCGCAATGAAATCAGGGTGCAGATAATGAACTGATTTGGATGCCACTGGGGGAAACAATAAGTTAGATATCTCTGGATTCGTCACAGCTAAGGAAAAAAAAAATTATGCTGGTGGAGGAATGTTGAGTGACTTTGGCAAACATAAATAGAAAATAATGTTTTAAGAAAACGATCTAAAGAAATTGATGAATTAAAGTGAGGTTTATTTGTAATTTATTTATTAAATCTAGATAACGAGTAGCCTTACTTTACTTTTACTTTAAATGTAATATTCAAATTATGCAATATTCAAAATAGAAACATTCAAATTGAAATATTTGTATCTATTATGTATCAATTTACTAAATTCCCTACCACATGAAATATTGAAAATCTGAATAGTATTTGTTAATTCAAATGTAACATTCGAAATTTCGAATGTGGACATTCAATCTAATTATAAACATTCAAATTCGAAAGTGACATTCGAAAACTGTAAATAGCATTCAATTATAGAATTTTTAAGAATATTCATTCTTATGAGCATTCGATGATGTAAATCAAATTTTGACAATAACATTAGTTCTAACATTCAAATTCGAATATAAAAACATTTGCCTATCCCTAAGTACAACACGTTCAGAGTCATGCCCCTTCCTCAGGTTCAGAATATTTAAAGGGACAGTCAACACCAGAATTTTTGTTGTTTAAAAAGATAGATAATCCCTTTATAACCCATTCCCCAGTTTTGCATAACCAACACTGTTATATTTATACACTTTTTACTGCTGTGACTATCTTGTATCTAAGCATCTTCTGACCTCCCCTAATCACATGACTTTTAGTTATTATCTATTGACTTGCAGTTTAGCCAATTAGTGCAGTGTCTGCCACAACCCACGGGCGTGATCACAATACTATCTATATGGTTTACCTGAACTACTCTCCCCTGTTGTGAAAAGCAAATACAAAAGCATGTGATTAGAGGTGGCCTTCAAGGGCTTAGAAATTATCATATGAGCCTTCCTAGGTTTGCTCTCAACTAGAATACCAAGAGAACAAAGCAAAATTGTTGATAAAAGTACATTGGAAAGTTGTTTAAAATTACATGCCCTATGTGAAAAATAAAAGTTTTTTTTGGCCTTGACTGTCCCTTTAAGGTTAAAAGCTTTTTCATTTGTTGTTTTTATGAGTCTAATTAATTCTCCTCTTGGTCACATGGTCATGATGTGGTGCCACTTTCAAGGTTGATCACAGACCCCCCTATCTATTTAGGCATGAACGATGTGGCGTTATGCTAGGCCTCACACAGAGCAGTCTGGGTATGTAATGTATGTGACGTTGCCACGTGTAGGAGTGGTGATGTCACTTAAACACAGAAACCTGGAAGTGTCACCAGCATGGTAAGAGGAGAAGAGAGCTGGATAAGGGGGTAATATAAACCTCCTCGATTTCAGCTCCCTTAACTCCAACAAACCTGCAAGATCCACATTATGAAAGGGAATTGTCTGCCTTTTCAAATATTCTTGGGAGGACGTATACTAAGCACAATTTTAAAAAATAATAAAGAAAAAAATACATATTTGTAGAAAGGGGGTCTCTAACTACCCTCAACAGATGATCAAACAGGCATTAAAACTCCCTTATTTTTAGGAGCAGAACCCCTCCTTGAAATAATTGCAGTTTTCCGGGATCAAACTTACATAACTATAATGAAAGTCCCTTTTTATGTGAAGATAACCCCTTCTTCCGTTTGATTATAGAGTTTAGAAAAAAAACAACATACACACACACTATTGCTGCAACCTCATTAAAATTTATTAAAAATATTCACTTTTTTCACACATTTTGTTCCACAGTTCTCACATAACCTGATATATTTATAAAATAACATTATACTTTGAGGACCAGATTACAAGTGGAGAGCTATTTAACACTCCCGCTAAAAAGTTAACTCCGCTAGAAGTAAGGTTTTTGGGCACGTCGGGTTGCGCTCGTATTAGAAGTTTTCAAGTAAAATGATTTTGCTCATGCACTAACCCGACAAGCGTAAAAAAGCCGAACTTATAATATCGCATGCACGATAACCTATTCCCCCATAGAAGTCAATTGAGCAAAAAAAGTGGGAGAAAAAACACCATAATCGCGCGCAAATTCGATCGCATATTCTCAAGTGCACTAACCCAACATGAAAATATGAATATTTCACATTCCAAATGTTCTTCATATAGCAAAATATATTCTATTTATTCATAGATACATATTTCTACATATATATGATGGTATTTTGGTACAATATATATCTATACCTATACTGTATGTATGTATATATATATATATATATATATATATATATATATATATATATATATATATATATATATATACAGTGGATATAAAAAGTCTACACACCCCTGTTAAAATGTCAGGTTTCTGTGATGTAAAAAAATGAGACAGAGATAAATCATTTCAGAACTTTTTCCACCTTTAATGTGACCTATAAACTGTACAACTCAATTGAAAAACAAACTGAAATCTTTTAGGTGGAGGGAAGAAAACAAAAAAAAACTAAAATAATGTGGTGTGCACACCCTCTTATAATTGGGGATGTAGCTGTGTTCAGAATTAAGCAATCACATTCAAAATCATGTTAAATAGGAGTCAGCATACACCTGCCATCATTTAAAGTGCCTCTGATTAACCCCAAATAAAGTTCAGCTGCTCTAGTTGGTCTTTCCTGAAATTTTCTTAGTCGCATCCCACAGCAAATGCCATGGTCCACAGAGAGCTTCCAAAGCATCAGAGGGATCTCATTGTTAAAAGGTATCAGTCAGGAGAAGGGTACAAAAGAATTTCCAAGGCATTAGATATACCATGGAACACAGTGAAGACAGTCATCATCAAGTGGCGAAAATATGGCACAACAGTGACATTACCAAGAACTGGACGTCCCTCCAAAATTGATGAAAAGACGAGAAGAAAACTGGTCTGGGAGGCTACCAAGAGGCCTACAGCAACATTAAAGGAGCTGCAGGAATATCTGGCAAGTACTGGCTGTGTGGTACATGTGACAACAATCTCCTGTATTCTTCATGTGTTTGGGCTATGGGGTAGAGTGGCAAGACGAAAGCCTTTTCTTACGAAGAAAAACATCCAAGCCAGGCTACATTTTGCAAAAACACATCTGAAGTCTCCCAAAAGCATGTGGGAAAAGGTGTTATAGTCTGATGAAACCAAGGTTGAACTTTTTGGACATAATTCCAAAAGTTATGTTTGCCGCAAAAACAACACTGCACATCACCAAAAGAACACCATACCCACAGTGAAGCATAGTGGTGGCAGCATCATGCTTTGGGGCTGTTTTTCTTCAGCTGGAACTGGGGCCTTAGTTAAGCTAGAGGAAATTATGAACAGTTCCAAATACCAGTCAATATTGACACAAAACCTTCAGGCTTCTGCTAGAAAGCTTAACATGAAGAGGAACTTTATCTTTCAGCATGACAATGACCCAAAGCATACATCCAAATCAACAAAGGAATGGCTTCACCAGAAGAAGATTAAAGTTTTGGGGGGGCGTGTCTAGCCGGCGCCATGATAAGTCGCACTATATGGTAGCTCCAGACTCACTGCAACAATCTTTTCACTTATCTTCAGAATCCTACTTAATGATAACTTTATATCCTCTATATGGGATCCCTAAAATCTGAAGGCATAATTTGATATCACCTTTGATAATTTGATATACCTTTGATAAAGCACAGTTAATGTGCGAAACATGTTAGGGAGTTGTTGGAGGACCTGGGATCCTCATTTTTTAAAATAAAGTGGTTAATCTATCCTTAATAATTTAACTTTATTTAAAGTTGTTTGCTATATGACCATGGGAGGATTTTGCAGCTACAGTTGAAATGTAATGCTACATGCTGCTAACACACTGGAGATAAAATACCAATACTGCTACGTGAGTTTTGACTAGTTGATGAACTGCATATTATTATATACTTTAAAGAGCAACTTTCTACTTAGTTGAAACCACTGCAACATTTAATTTAGTTGCTAATCATATATAGAAAACAAATATTTATATTTGCAGGTTCATTCCTATTATAAAGCCAAAATGCTAGCATTGTTACATTCAACCTCAACATTGCAACTTAGTGCTTCTATTTGTTAATGTAGCTTATACTATTACCTACTAAGAGAGCAAATCTTTTACCAAGTTGATGATACTACAGAGCAGCATTAAGTGGCTATACACACATTGCAAATTACGTCCACATTTCAACAGTATTTGTATTACGACAATGTTGCTTGGCACAGTTACTATAAAATCTTAATACTACAAAGTAACGTTTTTTGCTTGTTGATTAACTCTATAGCATTACCTGCTAATAAAATAAACACATTTCTAAACTGATTACACAGTACCACTATCTATGCTATATGCAATTCTCTAAAGTTGCCTTTATAAGACTTAGTCAATGTTATATGATATAACTCACATAGGCCTAGATTTAGAGTTTGGCGGTAGCCGTGAAAACCAGCGTTAGAGGCTCCTAACGCTGGTTTTAGGCTACCGCCGGTATTTGGAGTCACTCAAAATAGGGTCTAACGCTCACTTTTCAACCGCGACTTTTACATACCGCAGATCCCCTTACGTCAATTGCGTATCCTATCTTTTCAATGGGATCTTCCTAACGCCGGTATTTAGAGTCGTTTCTGAAGTGAGCGTTAGAGCTCTAACGACAAAACTCCAGCCGCAGAAAAAAAGCAGGAGTTAAGAGCTTTCTGGGCTAAAGCCGGTTTATAAAGCTCTTAACTACTGTACCCTAAAGTACACTAACACCCATAAACTACCTATGTACCCCTAAACTGAGGTCCCCCCACATCGCCGACACTCGATTAAATTTTTTTAACCCCTAATCTGCCGACCGCCACCTACGTTATACTTATGTACCCCTAATCTGCTGCCCCTAACACCGCCGACCCCTGTATTATATTTATTAACCCCTAACCTGCCCCCTCAACGTCGCCGCCAGCTACTTACAATAATTAACCCCTAATCTGCCGACCGCAAAGAGCCGCCACCTACGTTATCCTTATGTACCCCTAATCTGCTGCCCCTAACACCGCCGACCCCTATATTATATTTATTAACCCCTAATCTGCCCCCCTCAACGTCGCCGACACCTGCCTACACTTATTAACCCCTAATCTGCCGAGCGGACCTGAGCGCTACTATAATAAAGTTATTAACCCCTAATCCGCCTCACTAACCCTATCATAAATAGTATTAACCCCTAATCTGCCCTCCCTAACATCGCCAACACCTAACTTCAATTATTAACCCCTAATCTGACGACCGGAGCTCACCGCTACTATAATAAATGGATTAACCCCTAAAGCTAAGTCTAACCCTAACACTAACACCCCCCTAACTTAAATATAATTTACATCTAACGAAATTAATTAACTCTTATTAAATAAATTATTCCTATTTAAATCTAAATACTTACCTGTAAAATACATCCTAATATAGCTACAATATAAATTATAATTACATTGTAGCTATTTTAGGATTAATATTTATTTTACAGGCAACTTTGTAATTATTTTAACCAGGTACAATAGCTATTAAATAGTTAAGAACTATTTAATAGTTACCTAGTTAAAATAATAACAAAATTACCTATAAAATAAATCCTAACCTAAAGCCAATAGAATGCGAGCTCAATCTGATTGGCTGATTGGATCAGCCAATCGGATTGAACTTGATTCTGATTGGCTGATTCCATCAGCCAATCAGAATATTCCTACCTTAATTCTGATTGGCTGATAGAATCCTATCAGCCAATCGGAATTCGAGGGACGCCATCTTGGATGACGTCCCTTAAAGGAACCGTCATTCGTCGGGAGACGCAGAAAGAAGAGGATGGATCCGCGTCGGCTGCTTCAACATGGACCCGCTCCGCACCGGATGGAAGAAGATCGAAGATGCCGCTTGGATGAAGATGTTTGCCGGTCCGGATGTCCTCTTCTTGCCGGATAGGAGGAAGACTTTGGAGCCTCTTCTGGACCTCTTCAGCACCGGATGCCAGGACGGATCGGTGATACCTGGTGGTGAAGACAAGGTAGGAAGATCTTCAGGGGCTTAGTGTTAGGTTTATTTAAGGGGGGTTTGGGTTAGATTAGGGGTATGTGGGTGGTGGGTTGTAATGTTGGCGGGGGGGGTATTGTATGTTTTTTTTTACAGGAAAAAGAGCTGATTTTCTTGGGGCATGCCCCGCAAAGGGCCCTGTTCAGGGCTGGTAAGGTAAAAGAGCTTTTAACTTTATTAATTTAGAATAGGGTAGGGCATTTTTTTTATTTTGGGGGTCTTTGTTATTTTATTAGGGGGCTTAGAGTAGGTGTAATTAGTTTAAAATTGTTGTAATATTTTTCTTATGTTTGTAAATATTTTTTTATTTTTTGTAACTTAGTTCTTTTTTATTTTTTGTACTTTAGTTAGTTTATGTAATTGTAGTTATTTGTAGGAATTGTATTTAATTTATTTATTGATAGTGTAGTGTTAGGTTTTATTGTAGGTAATTGTAGGTATTTTATTTAATTAATTTATTGATAGGGTAGTGTTAGGTTTAATTATAACTTAGGTTAGGATTTATTTTACAGGTAATTTTGTTATTATTTTAACTAGGTAGCATAGTAACATAGTAACATAGTAGATAAGGTTGAAAAAAGACTGAAGTCCATCGAGTTCAACCTATACAAATCTAAAATACTTACAAAAAGCTCCAGTTAAGCTTAAATAACCCCATTAAAATGTGACCCATTTAATACTAGCAATCATAATTTAATAGCTATTGTACCTGGTTAAAATAATTACAAAGTTGCCTGTAAAATAAATATTAATCCTAAAATAGCTACAATGTAATTATAATTTATATTGTAGCGGGGGAACTTCCGGGCGGCGGCCATCTCTGGACGCAAAACTGTTTGCTGCTCACACCTTCCTGCTGAAACTACAGAATATTGAAAGATATAGCCAGTATTTGGGCTTTAAATTGTTGGAAGCAAGACTTTGAAAAGTTAATCTTTCATTTGATGCCTCCCTTCCTAGGATCGTGCAGCACCTACTGTTACCGGAGCTATTTCAAGGCTGAGGCCTTCTCAAAACCCCCCAGTGACTCCCACACGGGAATTCACTGTCGCGCAGCCCCCTGTTGGCGGCTGTTTACTACATAACTGCTAAAGCTGATCTTTTCTATCTCAAAGACACTGACTTTCTTTTTTTCTCCCTGTAATACCAACATTCCTTATGACTATATAGTACCATCACTGTTATTGAGGCTAACTAGCAGGAAATCTTAGAGCCTCCTTGTTCAGCGCATACCGGCTAAAGATGGCGACTGATGCCGAAATAATCCTTTCAGCCGTGACAAAGCTTCTACAGAACCACCATATGAGGATACAGCGGGCCTGGGCAACTGAATGTGAAAGCCTCCGTGTGTTGGCCAGACAGGTTGGCAGTGCTCACTGTCGTACCATATCAGTAGCTCCTGCAGGGCAAGTGGAAGACGCCGCCGATTATCAGGGGCCTGGCCATAGCGCTACAGACCAGGTATCTCAAGTTCAAGCCCTGGAGAAGGCAATGCCACTTCTAAGCCTTCCTATTAAAACCCCCCTAGCAGCAATAAAAGACCCACCTGACATCCCGGTAGTGACCGAGATGCAACCGCAAACCTCCAGACAGCGACAGACAGCTAAGGCAGGAACAGTCACTGTCATTGGGGAAGTAAAAATTGTAACCCTGTATTCGGACATGACTCACCTCTCCTGCGGCGTGGAGGACATCAGCGAGGTGCGCCATGGGTATCACGGATGTAAAGTGTCGGCGGAGGCACTGAAGCAATTTGAGACTCAGCCGACCTACACTAACCTGGAAGTTTGGGCCGCATTGGTGAAAGCCCCCACGGCACATTGCCGCATGTCTATGGAAACAGCGAGACTGAGGGTCAGACCGCCAAGATGGGGTAAATCTCAGGGAACTTTCTGCCAGCCATTGCCCAGTATACACATTTCTTTCCCCTGCTGGACTTTTGATCCTGGGGGCATTTGGACATGATCCCATGCAGTAGCGTCCATACTCTGTCACGGGGCGCACACGTGGAAAGGAAAAGGTACACCTCTGTTTTCATTGTGTGGGGCTTGGGTCTGCCTGTATATGAACCTGAGGGATGATGTGTCAGCTCTAGATAACTAAGTCCCACTTCATATTAGACTTTTGCCCTGGGTGACCCAAATCTATGCTACCTTGGTTGCCCTATCCAGCACTGGGACTCGCTCTCATGAGTGGACTGTGACTAACGACGCTTTAAGATGCGAGAACTTTTCAGACACTGCATGAACATTTATCACCTATGTTCTGCTTAATGTATGCTCAATATATCTGACACAGATAAGGTGGCCTTTTAGTAGAATTTTGAATGTCTATTACTAATGCTTGCTTTTATGTTCAGGTCTATATTTAGCTACTAGCATGTTCACCTATTTATTACCTAGATTTAGCTCACTATATTTTCCACTAGTACATTTCAACAGTTACAGCTAGGATATTTGCTGCAAATGTACCCTTAAAAGGCAAAAGACACTCTAATCTATAGCTCTCTTTCTTATATTATAGAGCGCCCCCCAATAGGGGTTAGCTAAGAATTCCCCTCCTTTTGGGTAAAATTTGTGTGACTAGTTTTATAATAGCACTCACTGTGAGTATGCCGTACTGCCTGGGTAATATGTCTTTCCACTAGACGATAATATCGATCTAGTCATAAGAATTACTTGTGAAACAATAAGTACCTAGCTTACTTATGGCCTGATAGCAACTGGTACTTGTTTTAGCAATCCACTATGTTTAAATGTTGGTTCATCACTATTCTAATCCACACTTTGGGTCCAAGAGTGACCCAGTATCTTTTTTTTTTATTTTTTATTTTTCTTTCCTCCCCATTATCCCCCTTTGTGCCACATTGATAGTGTTGGGGGTCCAAGAGTGGCCTCTATAATCCATTGGGGGTAAACGTTATATTTAATTTGCTATTATATCCTAAGGGGAGCTCCCTATAACAGAAAACATGAGGTTGGGAATGTTCTCATTGGTTTGTTTCATTGCATTACTAAATGACATTTATATTCCTTTCTAGCCTTGACTGTAAATCAAGATTCTGTGCTAGTTAATGCTTTTTCCTGTCTTTTGTGCCATTTATATGATTTCTTTTTCCTGTATTTACATGTCATGCAAAGTATTGCCTAATGATTATTGTATGTATTAAACCTCAATAAAAATGTATTTAAAAAAAAAAAAAAAATTATATTGTAGCTATATTAGGATGTATTTTACAGGTAAGTATTTAGCTTTAAATAGGAATAATTTATTTAATAAGAGTTAATTAATTTCGTTAGATGTAAATTATATTTAAGTTAGGGGGGTGTTAGTGTTAGGGTTAGACTTAGCTTTAGGGGTTAATCCATTTATTATAGTAGCGGTGAGCTCCGGTCGTCAGATTAGGGGTTAATAATTGAAGTTAGGTGTCGGCGATGTTAGGGAGGGCAGATTAGGGGCTAATACTATTTATGATAGGGTTAGTGAGGCGGATTAGGGGTTAATAACTTTATTATAGTAGCGCTCAGGTCCGCTCGGCAGATTAGGGGTTAATAAGTGTAGGCAGGTGTCGGCGACGTTGAGGGGGGCAGATTAGCTATTAATAAATATAATATAGGGGTCGGCGGTGTTAGGGGCAGCAGATTAGGGGTACATAAGGATAACGTAGGTGGCGGCGCTTTGCGGTCGGCAGATTAGGGGTTAATTATTGTAAGTAGCTGGCGGCGACGTTGTGGGGGGCAGGTTAGGGGTTAATAAATATAATACAGGGGTCGGCGGTGTTAGGGGCAGCAGATTAGGGGTACATAGGGATAATGTAAGTTGCGGCGGTTTACGGAGCGGAAGATTAGGGGTTAATAATATAATGCAGGGGTCAGCGATAGCGGGGGCGGCAGATTAGGGGTTAATAAGTGTAAGGTTAGGGGTGTTTAGACTCGGGGGTTCATGTTAGAGTGTTAGGTGCAGACGTATGAAGTGTTTCCCCATAGCAAACAATGGGGCTGCGTTAGGAGCTGAACGCGGCTTTTTTGCAAGTGTTAGGTTTTTTTTCAGCTCAAACAGCCCCATTGTTTCCTATGGGAGAATCGTGCACGAGCACGTTTTTGAGGCTGGCCGCGTCCGTAAGCAACTCTGGTATCGAGAGTTGAAGCTGCGTTAAAAATGCTCTACGCTCCTTTTTTGGAGCCTAACGCAGCATTTTTTTGGACTCTCGATACCAGAGTTAATTTTATGGTGCGGCCAGAAAAAAGCCCGCGTAGCGTTAACAACCATCTACCGCCAAACTCCAAATCTAGGCTATTGTGAGCAATAATTTTGTCGGGCTGATCATATAGTATCACTTAATAAGTAACACTTTATTTGTTACATAAGATAATGCCAAAAGCATATTAAAATAAAAAGGAGACAAATGTTATAACATACTATACACTGAGATCAGTAACAGTTTATCCAACATAAACTGTGCTTTGTTGTCATCAAAAGGAACTGGCACAACACCTGCTATGTAGCAACCAATACCTTTCAGGGGAGATGTATATTTGTTACATAAGGATAAGCCAAGAGTATATTAGAATAAAAAGGAGTAATATATTATAATATACTAAACACTGAGATCAGTAAAGGTTCACCTAACACAAACTGTGCTTTGTTGTCATTTAACGGTACTGGTACAACATTTGCTATGTAACAACCAATACCTATCAGGGAAGAAGTATAAAATTGAATCCCAACAGTACCAGCCTAATTTAAATGAAATTATAATCATTTAAACATACTGATACCCTGGTTCCTAACTAGTCCAACTTAAACTGTGCTTTGTTGTCATAAAACGGCACTGGCACTACATTTGCTATGTAGCAACTATTATCTATCAGGGGAGATATATACAATTTAATCCCAACAGTACCAGTTTAATCTAAACTAAACTATAATCATTAAAATATACTGATATCTTGTTTCCTAATTAACCTATTCTAAACGGCGTTACTAGTAATAAACAAACATTATATACGAACAGTACGTGTGACTGCCTTAGACTTCTGCACCATCTTAGTGTCATTAGACAACCAGAGTAACAACATTGACACTGTGTTTTCCAATGACAACAATGATCAGTCTTGAGAAAGGTCCACTGAGGACCGAAACGCGTAGACCCATTGGTAAGCATTATTTTATAGCCTCTATTGTTTTTTAAAATTTGTTACGTTATGTTGTGAACTTTGGTTGCAGGTACGCAACAAGGACACCATAGGAGCAGCTGACAGCCGTTAGGATTCACCTGGGTTTTTCCCTTCCCCAGATCCATTTATATTTACACATTTTTTCACTTTTTTGTCTTTTTGTTTTTCTTTTTGCACTGCAGTGTCACAGGCACATTTTTCTGCAAGCGTTCATTTCATTATTGTTTGTAATTTCATTATTGTTTATATTCTGTGTATGTTAGTTTGCACCTTCCTCCAACTCACGTTACATACACTCTCATTTTCAAGGTTATACTTAGCCCTTATTGTCAGCCGCTCTGGAATCAATCCGGGATGTAACCCAACTGCTAGCGTGAATTGAAAGCACACGCTAGCACACTGAGAAATATCCAGGACGTGACCCACTCAGGAAGCAGATTAGAAGATAACAAAAATGAATATTGTTCCAGAATGCAGGAAAGCCACAAAGGATAAAACGTCCCTTTAAGTAGTACAAAGAACAAAAAGGAAATGCTCTTACTTGAAGCTTCTGAAAAAGGTCCTCTTTAGCAGGCTTGTAAAACAAAGGAAAAGTTCTCTTTTGCAGCTTGTAAAAGTATAATGTCCCTTTAAGCAGGTTTATAACAAACAGAAAGGCAAAGTTCTCTTTTGCAGCTTGTAAAAGTAAATGTCCCTTTTAAGCAGGTGTATAACAAACAGAAAGGCAAAGTTCTCTTTTGCAGCTTGTAAAAGTAAATGTCCCTTTTAAGCAGGTGTATAACAAACAGAAAGGCAAGGTTCTCTTTTGCAGCTTGTAAAAGTAAATGTCCCTTTTAAGCAGGCTTATAACAAACAGAAAGGCAAAGTTCTCTTTTGCAGCTTGTAAAAGTAAAATGTCCCTTTAAGCAGGTCTTGTTTATCAAAGAATAGTTTTAAAGGTAAAGGCAAAGCAAGGTCAGGCAGGCAGAAGTCGGCATCCAAATATCAGCAAAAGGTATAGGCAAAAGACAAGGTCAGGCAAGCAGAAGTCGGCATCCAAGTATCAGCAAAAGGGTAAAGGCTACAGGCAAGGTCAGGCAGGCAGAGGTCAAAGTCCAAATATCAGCAAGTAGGGATTAGACAAGAGGCTTGGTCAGGCAGGCAGAAGTCGGTACACAGAAGAACAAAACTGATATGGTACTCACAATCCAGGGAAACAAACAAACGGGCCCAGATTCAGATCTCCCGCCGAGATTTAAAGGGCAGGAGCGTAACCGTCATCAGAGGGGTGTGAGAGGAAGCGTCATGTTGCTAAGCAACATGACGTCAGAGACACAGAGAAGTTCCGGGAGCCGCGGCGACACGGCGATGAACGGAAGCGATCATGACAGCACCCCCTCCTCAAGGACCCCTCCGGGGGACAGGACCAGGTCTATCAGGATGAGTCTTGTGGAAGGTCTTGACCAATATAGGAGCATTTACTTGATGAGCAGGTTCCCAAGAACGTTCCGTGACTGGATAACCCTTCCAATGAATGAGATAATACAATTTCTTGCCCCGCAATTTGGAATCTAGAATATGGCTGATCTCAAACTCAGGATGTCCATGCACCAATAACGGTGGAGGTTTAGAAAAAGGCTTAGAATACCTGTTACTCATCACAGGTTTTAAAAGAGAAACATGGAATACCGGATGGACTTTGAGAGACTTGGGTAAAGCTACCCGATAAGCAGTGGAACATACCTGACCCAGTATTCGGAAAGGACCCACATATCGTGGTCCCAATTTGTTAGAAGGTTGTTTCAGGCGAAGAAATCGAGAGGAAATCCAAACTTTATCACCAGGGCGATATTTGGGAGCCTTCTTCCGTCGAAGATCCGAAAAGAACTTGTAACGTCTAGAAGTGACAGAAAGAATACGATGTATCTTCTGCCAATGTTGAGTTAATCTTCGGGCTGTAAGATCAGAAGCAGGATTCACTGTGGAGGAAGTATGCAAAGGGAATGTCCTAGGCTGATATCCGTAAGCTGCATGAAAAGGAGAAGTCTGAAGGGAGGAATTGTACCGGGCATTATGGGCCAATTCAGCCAAAGGAAGGTAAGAAGTCCAGTTAGAATGATAATGATCCACATAATGTCTAAGATATGTTTCAAGACACTGGTTTACTCTTTCAGTCTGACCATTCGATTGTGGGTGGTGAGAAGTAGAGAGAGATATAGTAGTACCAAAATGTTTACAAAGTGACCTCCAAAATCGAGAAACGAATTGTACCCCTCTATCTGAAACAATATCTAGAGGAAATCCATGGATTCTTACAATATGAAGAATAAAAAGTTCAGAGAGTCTTTTGGCAGATGGTAATCCTGGCAAGGGTACAAAATGAGCCGTCTTAGTGAACCTGTCGACCACCACCCAGATAGTATTGTTCCCAGTGGACAAAGGAAGATCGGTAATAAAGTCCATGGATACATGAGTCCAAGGCTGGTGAGGTATAGGCAATGGTTGGAGTAATCCTGAAGGAAGTTGGCGTGGAGTTTTGTTCATGGCACATTGTGTGCATACTGAGACGTAATCCTTCACATCTTGAGAGAGTGTAGGCCACCAGACATGTTGTTTGAGGTTTCGAGTGGTAATACTGATGCCAGGATGTCCAGAAAGGGGACTATCATGAGCCCAAAATAAAATCTTGGAACGAAGGCGTTCAGGAACAAAGAGTAAACCATCGGGAGGTTTACAGGACAAAGGAAGATGCTTTTGAGCGGACTGTAATTCTTGTAACCAAGAAGTTGTTAACTGGGCAATGACTTCATGAGGTTGGAGAATGGTACCAGACTCAGGAACTGGGGTATCTTGAAATTGTCTGGAAAGTGCGTCTGCTTTAATATTTTTTGAACCAGGTATGTAAGACAAATTATAGTGAAACCGAGAGAAGAATAATGACCAGCGTGCTTGCCTGGAATTTAGTCGTTTGGCTGTTTGGAGATACAGAAGGTTCTTATGATCAGTAAGTATAGTAAATGGTAAAGAAGTACCCTCCAGCCAATGTCTCCATTCATCCAATGCCATCTTGATGGCAAGCAACTCTTTATTCCCTACGTCATAGTTAAATTCGGAAGGAGTGAATTTTTTAGAGAAAAAAGCAACAGGATGAATCCTTCTAGTCTCTGGTATTCGTTGAGACAGAACAGCTCCAGCAGCAACAGAGGAAGCATCCACCTCCAGAATAAATTGAAACTCAGGATTTGGATGACGAAGGATAGGAGCTGAGGAAAAAGCTTCTTTGAGAGATTCAAAAGCTTCTATAGCCTCAGACGGCCATACTTTACAGTTTTGTCCTTTTCTTGTGAGAGAAGTAAGAGGAGAAGTAATAGTAGCAAAATTCTTGATGAACTTTCTGTAATAATTGGCGAAGCCTAGGAAACGTTGTAAAGCCTTCAAAGAATCAGGTCTAGGCCAATCCAAAATGGCAGAAAGTTTAGTAGGGTCCATTTTGAATCCAGCTGCCGATATTACATAACCCAGAAAGGGTATGGATTTTTGATGGAAAGAACATTTCTCTAGTTTAGCAAACAGATGGAATTCTCTTAGACGTTGAAGTACTTTCTTGACGTGGTGCACATGATCTTGGTGGTTCTGAGAAAAAATTAAGATGTCGTCCAGGTATATGATAACAAAAATATTCAAAAAATCATGAAAGATCTCATTTACAAAATGCTGGAAAACCGCCGGAGCATTGCATAGCCCAAAGGGCATGACCAAATATTCATAATGCCCAAATCGAGTGTTAAAGGCAGTCTTCCACTCATCTCCTTTGCGTATACGGATCAAGTTGTATGCACCACGTAGGTCGAGTTTGGTGAAAATGGTGGCTCCCTGAAGATAAGTAAAAAGTTCAGGAATAAGGGGCAGAGGATAACTGTTCTTGATGGTAATCTGATTCAATCCACGATAATCAATACAGGGTCTTAATCCGCCATCCTTTTTTCCCACAAAAAAGAAACCAGCCCCTACAGGGGAAGAGGAGGGTCGAATAAATCCTCTAGCCAGATTGTCTTTTATATATTCTTCCAGAGCCATGTTTTCTGGTTTAGAAAGTGGATATGTCTTGCCTCGAGGATAGGCAGCCCCAGGAAGGAGGTCAATGGGACAATCAAAAGGGCGATGAGGAGGAAGACGTTCAGCTTCTTTTTTGGAGAAGACATCCACAAAGTCATGGTAATGCATAGGTAAGGATTCTGGAGTTTCAACTGTGAGAGCAATAGTGAGTGGTAACTTAGTAATCTTTTGAAGACATTTAGTCTGGCATGTAGATCCCCAGGAAGTGAGTTCACCGAAAGTCCAAGAAAAAATGGGATTGTGAATCTGGAGCCAGGGTAATCCCAAGATAATGGGAAATTGCGGAGTGGGAATGACATCGAAACAAATTGTCTCAGAATGAAGTATTCCTACGGTGAGGATTAAGGGTTGAGTAGAAAACTGAATGTATCCAGAACCCAAAGGATCTCCACTGACCGTAGAGACTGAAATGGAATACTCCTTCTTTAGTAAGGGTATAGAATGAGTAGAAACAAATGTAGAGTCAATGAACACACCTCCAGCACCAGAATCGATTAGAGCTTGGGTATAGATCTTCTTATGTCCAATTAGAAGAGTTACTGGAACAAAGAGTTTCTTGTATAGGGAATGACCACTATTTTGGCTTAACTCAGTTCCCTGGACTACAGTTAAGCCCTGGCTTTTACTGGCCTAGTAGGACAATCCCTTAATAAATGTCCTTTAAGGCCACAGTACAGACATAAGCCAAGAGTCCGTCTTCTCAAGCGTTCAGTCTCAGTTAATTTTATACTTCCTACTTCCATGGGTTCAGCCTGATCAGTAGTAGGAGAGGCTGGAGTGACTGGATTAGAAAAACGAGGAGCTAAACGAAAAGGAGTTCGAGTGGAAGTCCTCTGTGTTCTATCCTTTTCTTGTTGGCGTTCACGAAACCTGGCGTCGAGACTGATACAGAGATTTATTAAGGCTTCTAAGGACTCTGGAAGTTCACGATACACCAATTCATCCTTGAGACGCTCAGAAAGTCCTTTACGGAAAGCGGCTCTGAGTGCTCCCTGATTCCAAGTGGTTTCAGAGGCAAGGGTGCGGAACTCAATTGCATATTGAGAGACTGGTTGATTTCCTTGACGTAAATCCAGGAGAGTAGCTTCAGCAGCGGAAGACCTTCCAGGTTTATCGAATACGTTTGAGAATGTAGATAGAAATGTATCAACATCCAACAGTATAGGATCATTCTTTTCTAGCAAAGGTGACACCCAAGCCAAGGCTTTTCCTTTCATTAAGGAAATAAGAAACGTGATTCTAGAAGAGGCAGTAGCAAAGAGAGTAGGGCTATTTCGGAAATGAAGACGGCATTGATTCAAAAAGCCTCTACATTCTTCAGGATTCCCATCATATTTATCCGGAAGAGGAATCCTGGGACTTAGTTGTACCTGAGACTGATTGTTAGGAATCGGAGGAGGTAATGCCTCAATCGGATTTGGATTGGGATTAGGATTGGGAGGTGCGGTAGCAACCAAATTTTGTAATAGAGCAGTAATTTGATCAAGTTTAGTGTCCAGAGACTGCAAGTGAGTGGCATGAGAACCCAAGAGCTGTCCCTGGTGAGCCACGGCCATAGATAATTCAGTGGGGTCCATTTTTATGGCCCGTTTGTAATGTCAGCCGCTCTGGAATCAATCCGGGATGTAACCCAACTGCTAGCGTGAATTGAAAGCACACGCTAGCACACTGAGAAATATCCAGGACGTGACCCACTCAGGAAGCAGATTAGAAGATAACAAAAATGAATATTGTTCCAGAATGCAGGAAAGCCACAAAGGATAAAACGTCCCTTTAAGTAGTACAAAGAACAAAAAGGAAATGCTCTTACTTGAAGCTTCTGAAAAAGGTCCTCTTTAGCAGGCTTGTAAAACAAAGGAAAAGTTCTCTTTTGCAGCTTGTAAAAGTATAATGTCCCTTTAAGCAGGTTTATAACAAACAGAAAGGCAAAGTTCTCTTTTGCAGCTTGTAAAAGTAAATGTCCCTTTTAAGCAGGTGTATAACAAACAGAAAGGCAAAGTTCTCTTTTGCAGCTTGTAAAAGTAAATGTCCCTTTTAAGCAGGTGTATAACAAACAGAAAGGCAAGGTTCTCTTTTGCAGCTTGTAAAAGTAAATGTCCCTTTTAAGCAGGCTTATAACAAACAGAAAGGCAAAGTTCTCTTTTGCAGCTTGTAAAAGTAAAATGTCCCTTTAAGCAGGTCTTGTTTATCAAAGAATAGTTTTAAAGGTAAAGGTAAAGCAAGGTCAGGCAGGCAGAAGTCGGCATCCAAATATCAGCAAAAGGTATAGGCAAAAGACAAGGTCAGGCAAGCAGAAGTCGGCATCCAAGTATCAGCAAAAGGGTAAAGGCTACAGGCAAGGTCAGGCAGGCAGAGGTCAAAGTCCAAATATCAGCAAGTAGGGATTAGACAAGAGGCTTGGTCAGGCAGGCAGAAGTCGGTACACAGAAGAACAAAACTGATATGGTACTCACAATCCAGGGAAACAAACAAACGGGCCCAGATTCAGATCTCCCGCCGAGATTTAAAGGGCAGGAGCGTAACCGTCATCAGAGGGGTGTGAGAGGAAGCGTCATGTTGCTAAGCAACATGACGTCAGAGACACAGAGAAGTTCCGGGAGCCGCGGCGACACGGCGATGAACGGAAGCGATCATGACACTTATGGATCCTTGGATCTAATGTTAGCTACTTTTATTGATTTTATTTGATCTTCATTGCGAGCTGCCTTTGCCAGCTTTTTATCTGATTTTCTAGTTTTTATTTGTCTACTTCTATTGCAGAAGTTTAGTGCTCATATGTTTATAAGGATTAAGTATCCCATTCCCTGGTATTAAATTAATTGTTTAAACTATTTCTAGACTATTTTTTAGTGTTTATATTTATCCCTTGGCCTCTTTTGGCACTGTACCCACTTTCCTTATTACCATTTAGTCTCTCTGGGGGTTGGTTAGGCTCTCTGTCTGTGTACAGCTTAGGGGTTATCTTAGCGCTTGGCCACTACTCCCTATTAATTGCTACAATCTCATAGACTAGTGTGATTATATTTTTGCACATTACTGATTTCTACCTACGCAGGAAACAACCTAATTGGATCATTTATAGGACAGAATTACACCACTTTTTGTTTTTAATGTTTTTTGTCCCATTTTAATCTATAATTTAAAAAGTTTGACATTTTAACTGCTGCTTTCCCCTTAAGGGAACAACTTTAATGTTTTTCCACCACACATATCGTCATATATATATATTTAGTTTTCATTGTGGCTAGCATAGAGGTTATGAGTGCTTTTTAGTTACACAATTCTTTGTTGGTTTCGACCTTCCTCTGCATTATTTCCTTATGTGTACAGCACCTATTCCTAAGTAAATATTATATGATATTTCCATATACACCTACAATAGGACATCTCTATCCAAGTAGTGCCTTTCTCCTCTTCCCCTCTTCTTTCCTGTTCCCTTATTATTAATTTGATATTAGCATCGCCTGGTTTTGTTTAAAGCACCAGATTGGATTGAAATAAAGATTGGCGCCGGCCCTCAATTCTCAACTCTACTAACCCCCCAGATAGTCGGGTTTAAAAAGATCTTTTTACTGGAATATCGCCTTACCCTGTGGGGGAATTATGGAAAGATCCGCTCATAAGCTCCGACCCCCCAAGTGTCAAGACACCTCTCCTGGTCTCAGACATGCAACATGCTCAACCCCCGACATCTCAAACCTTGCGCCTGGTGGAAATACTGATGCCCGATCACGCACCTCTGGTCTCTGATGGGGGAGGTGCGGCCGACTCCTCGAGAAGAGATCCAAACTCTACTTTTCCACTGCTGGCGGGCTTCCTATGGGAGATTCATCTAACCTGGAGACCTCTGTTCCTGTGCTGCCTAGTTTACTCATCTACCACGCTAGCTCGAGAGACCTACCCTACCCTTCACAATGTGCTGGTACAATACAGCTTCCGATCTGGAGTGGGCTGAATTAAAATGACTCTCTAACCAAGCCTCATGTTCTATTCCATGCAAGTTAATAGTTGTTTATGTTAGCAGGGTTCAGTATGTGTGACTTGAGTTGAGATTTTGTATTTTTTTTAATATCATACTGTGTGTTTTACTTGTGCTTCAGACCTTATGTATATTCAACCTGGGGTTCCGGTCAGTGTATCCTAAAGCATTAGGGACCAGCTTATCTGTTTAGTTTTTGTTACACACATGATCAGTGACCCAAACTACTGCATATTTTAATATGCCTGTAAGACTGATTTGCTCACTCACTATGGGATCTATTCTATTAATTGCTATACCACTATTATTCTGTCCAAACCCTAAGTCTCCATATAGGTTAGCACAGCCTCTTTCAGCTTTCTATTCCACCATGGCTCTGTTGGTCATGTAACATCTTGGTCGTAGCTGGCGTAAGGAAAGATCTGGTCTCTATTATCTCTATATATGTATAGTTATTACCTCACACATGACCTCTGGATAGAGAGATTTTGCGAGCTACACTATCACACATTAGCCATAAGTGTTGTACTATTCCCTATCATACTAATTTAATCTAGTGGCTCTTTTACCGATCACAAAGATCTCTTCACTCCACTTCTATACAGCTTATATACCCTTAGTTATGCTCTTAGCTCTAGGCGAACACACGATTAGACATAGCACTCATATATTTACTATTGCAGAACCCACATGGATTCATTTTAACAAGTACCCTTATTTCGGGTCAGACAGGCTGAGCCAGTAAACCATGACATGCCACGTCTATCCCTGAACTACACATAGCCCCCACACAGTAAAATTTTCACATAAATATTCTCTTCAGTTTCCCTCACAAGGACATAGCGCTCAACTTAATTTAGCACTTTACCCGCTAGCACTCTACTATGGCACGGCATAAGTGGCACTCATGTGAGCTCCTCCTTCCATCAAACTCACTCCCACAGTTGTGCACTGCCTCCAGATAAATTGCACATAGCTCCAACTATTAATTAAAAGCTTAGCAAGCTGCTCCAATTTAAGTAAGCTCTTAAAAGAGGGAGAAGATGAGCATTGCACTTATATTTTCCCCCTCCTTGTAATAATGGCAGTCCATCTACACTTAGACCTTACACAATACTCCCCCACCCTTCTTTTTGACAGCTCTCGCCCGCTGTACCCCTTTACCTATTACCTTGCTCACTAACTATACTCACCATTCATACACCTACAGTTCTTGCGGACCTATATATTCTTCAATTTTTCCCTAAAGCGATTTCTTGAGATACCACTAGTCTACATAAGCGCTCTTTCCCCTTTAGTCCATAACAGGCCTGAGTTATAGTTACCACAATATCATCCTTATTATAAAAAAATGAGGTAATTCCCATTTAGACTTAACATACCAATAGTATATCTTTTACTTCCTTTTATTAGAGGCGCTTCAATGAAAATTCCCCCACAGAGCACAATCCATTAGTTAGTTTACCTATGACTCAGTGATAGATATCTGGTTTTTCTTTCTCTTGTACACTAATATGGTATCTATATTGTTATTTCATATGTTTATGGAGTTTTCATCTTTTACATTGTGCTACAAACAATAGGCTTCTGGAATGTTTAAGTCTTTTTGGTTTCTGTATGTTTTATAAACCTCAATAAAAAACTTTATATAAAAAAATAAATAAATAAAAAAGTTTTGGAATGGCCCAGCCAGAGCCCAGACCTGAATCAGATTGAAAATCTGTGAGGTGATCTGAAGAGGGCTGTGCACAGGAGATGCCCTCGCAATCTGACAGATTTGGAGTGTTTTTGCAAAGAAAAGGTGCTTCAACAAAGTATTAGTTTAAGGGTGTGCACACTTATGCAACCATATTATTTTATTTTTATATTTTTTCTTCCCTCTACCAAAAAAATTTCAGTTTGTTTTTCAATTGAGTTGTACAGTTTATAGGTCACATTAAAGGTGGAAAAAGTTCTGAAATGATTTATCTTTGTCTCATTTTTTTACATCACAGAAACCTGACATTTTAACAGGGGTGTGTAGACTTTTTATATCCACAGAAATATCTATTTAAAGATACTTAGAACATATTCTGTTATGTACAGAACAGTGGAATGGGACATATTTACAGTAAAACGCAGTATAACACTTTATTAAATATGAATATTGTATAAATATGATTTAACATATTTTCATCTACTTCACTGCAAAGGGCTCCAATGCGCATATATGTCTATATTTGTATACATATGTATTTATATATTTATATGTGTATATATGTCTGTAAATACATATAATCAAATATAAATACATAAGTATATATGTACACATATATAAACAACATATATAAACATATATATCACCTCTATGCTGATGACACCCAGATCTACCTCTCCACCACTGCTCTCTCTCCCTCTGTCCTTTCTCATGTCAGCGACTACTTATATGGTATTTCTTCCTGGATGTCCTCTCACCACCTAAAGATTAACATGTCCAAGACTGAGCTCTTTCTAATCCCCCCCTCAAGCTCTACACTGACCTCTGACTTTTCTATCCCTGTCGACAGCATCACCATTTCCCCATCCCCCCAAGTTCGCTGCCTCGGAGTTACACGTTACTCAAATTTTCCTTCGTCCCCCACATACAATCGCTTTCTTAATTCTGCAGCAACCACCTACTCAATATTTACAAGATTCACCCTTTTATGAGCACTAACTACACAAAGCAAATAATCTACTCCCATGTTATTTCTCGACTTGACTACTGAAATAACCTACTTACTGGACTTCCTCTTTCCTACCTCTTCCCCCTTCAATCCATCCTAAATGCCTCTGCCAGGCTAATCCACCTTTCCCGTCACTCTGTATCTGCTGCATCTATCTGCGAGTCCCTTCATTGGCTCCCCATTCACAGCAGAATTCAATTCAAAATCCTCACCCTTACATACAAAGCTCTCACCAACGCCGCACCCCACTACCTATCCTCTCTAATAAACAAGTATACTCCAGCCCGCCCACTAAGATCCAACAATGACCTGCTCCTTGCATCTTCGATAGTGATGTCGCAAACTGTTCGCCGGAGAACAGTTCCCGGTGATCTTAGCTTGTTTGCGTTCGCCGCGGCGGGCGAACATATGCGATGTTCGATCCGCCCCCTATTCGTCATCATTGAGGAAACTTTGACCCTGTATCTCACAGTCTGCAGACACATTTCAGCCAATCAGCAGCAGACACTCCCTCCCAGACCCTCCCAGCTCCTGGGCAGCAGCCATTTTAGATTCATTACGATCCTGCATTCTTAGTGAGAGGAGGTTTAGAGCTGCTGCTGGTGATTTTATAGGGAAATCGATAGCTAGGCTAGTGTATTCTGTGTCCACTACAGTCCTGAAGGACTCATCTAATCTCTGCTGTAAGGACAGCACCCCAAAAAGCCCTTTTTAGGGCTAGAACTTCAGCCCAAAAAGCCCTTTTTAGGGCTAGAACTTCAGTCGTTTTTTTGTTTGTTTTCTTTTGTAATTTTATTTGCATTTGCCTGCCTGTCAGCCTGTGTGTGAGGCTCACAGCATATACTGTGATTAATTCTTCTGTGCCACCACTGATATCTGGTTAACATTAGTGCAAATTTTAAAAAAAACAACTTTTACATCATTTTGCTAGTGTAATCTAATTTCATTTTCCATCAGGCCTGTGTGTCAGGCTCACATCATATACTGTGATTAATAGTTCTGTTTTCCACCACTTATATCTGGTGTAACATTAGTGTAAATTTTTTAAAAAAAAAACTTTTACGTCAGTCTGCAATTGTTATTTAATTTTAGTTGCCAGGCCAGCGTGCCACTAGTGCCAGCCTGTGTAAGGGCCTAAGGGAACATTAGTGTAAATTTAAAAAAAAAAACTTTTACATCAGTCTGCTATTGTTATTTAATTTTAGTTGCCAGGCCAGTGTGCCACTATTGCCAGCCTGTGTAAGGGCCTAAGGGAATATTAGTGTAAATTAAAAAAAAAACTTTTACATCAGTCTGCTATTGTTATTTAATTTTAGTTGCCAGGCCAGCGTGCCACTAGTGCCAGCCTGTGTAAGGGCCTAAGGGAACATTAGTGTACATTTTTTAAAAAAACAACCTTTTACATCAGTCTGCTATTGTTATTTAATTTTAGTTGCCAGGCCAGCGTGCCACTATTGCCAGCCTGTGTAAGGGCCTAAGGGAACATTAGTGTAAATTTAAAAAAAAAAAAACTTTTACATCAGTCTGCTATTGTTATTTAATTTTAGTTGCCAGGCCAGCGTGCCACTAGTGCCAGCCTGTGTAAGGGCCTAAGGGAACATTAGTGTAAATTTAAAAAAAAAAAAACTTTTACATCAGTCTGCTATTGTTATTTAATTTTAGTTGCCAGGCCAGCGTGCCACTAGTGCCAGCCTGTGTAAGGGCCTAAGGGAACATTAGTGTAAATTTAAAAAAAAAAACTTTTACATCAGTCTGCTATTGTTATTTAGTTTTAGTTGCCAGGCCAGCGTGCCACTAGTGCCAGCCTGTGTAAGGGCCTAAGGGAACATTAGTGTACATTTAAAAAAAAAAAACTTTTACATCAGTCTGCTAATGTTATTTAATTTTAGTTGCCAGGCCGGCGTGCCACTAGTGCCAGCCTGTGTAAGGGCCTAAGGGAACATTAATGTAAATTTTTAAAAAACAACCTTTTATATCAGTCTGCTATTGTTATTTAATTTTAGTTGCCAGGCCAGCGTACCACTAGTGCCAGCCTGTGTAAGGGCCTAAGGGAACATTAGTGTAAATTAAAAAAAAAAAAACTTTTACATCAGTCTGCTATTGTTATATAATTTTAGTTGCCAGGCCAGCGTGCCACTAGTGCCAGCCTGTGTAAGGGCCTAAGGGAACATTAGTGTAATTTAAAAAAAAAAAAAACTTTTACATCAGTCTGCTATTGTTATTTAATTTTAGTTGCCAGGCCAGCGCGCCACTAGTGCCAGCCTGTGTAAGGGCCTAAGGGAACATTAGTGTAATTTTTTTTAAAAACAACCTTTTACATCAGTCTGCTATTGTTATTTAATTTTAGTTGCCAGGCCAGCGTGCCACTAGTGTCAGCCTGTGTAAGGGCCTAAGGGAACATTAGTGTAAATTTAAAAAAAAAACCTTTTACATCAGTCTGCTATTGTTATTTAATTTTAGTTGCCAGGCCAGCGTGCCACAATTGCCAGCCTGTGTAAGGGCCTAAGGGAACATGAGTGTAAATTAAAAAAAAAAAAACGTTTACATCAGTCTGCTATTGTTATTTAATTTTAGTTGCCAGGCCAGCGTACCACTAGTGCCAGCCTGTGTAAGGGCCTAAGGGAACATTAGTGTAAATTTAAAAAAAAAAAAAACTTTTACATCAGTCTGCTATTGTTATTTAATTTTAGTTGCCAGGCCAGCATGCCACTAGTGCCAGCCTGTGTAAGGGCCTAAGGGAACATTAGTGTAATTTTTTTTAAAAACAACCTTTTACATCAGTCTGCTATTGTTATTTAATTTTAGTTGCCAGGCCAGCGTGCCACTAGTGCCAGCCTGTGTAAGGGCCTAAGGGAACATTAGTGTAAATTTAAAAAAAAAAAACTTTTACATCAGTCTGCTATTGTTATTTAATTTTAGTTGCCAGGCCAGCGTGCCACTAGTGCCAGCCTGTGTAAGGGCCTAAGGGAACATTAGTGTAAATTTAAAAAAAACAAACTTTTACATCAGTCTGCTATTGTTGTTTAATTTTAGTTGCCAGGCCAGCGTGCCACTAGTGCCAGCCTGTGTAAGGGCCTAAGGGAACATTAGTGTAAATTAAAAAAAAAAAACTTTTACATCAGTCTGCTATTGTTATTTAATTTTAGTTGCCAGGTCAGCGTGCCACTAGTGCCAGCCTGTGTAAGGGCCTAAAGGAACATTAATGTAAATTTTTTTAAAAAAAAACTTTTACATCAGTCTGCTATTGTTATTTAATTTTAGTTGCCAGGCCGGCGTGCCACTAGTGCCAGCCTGTGTAAGGGCCTAAGGGAACATTAGTGTAAATTTAAAAAAAAAAACTTTTACATCAGTCTGCTAATGTTATTTAATATTAGTTGCCAGGCCAGCGTGCCACTAGTGCCAGCCTGTGTAAGGGCCTAAGGGAACATTAGTGTAAATTAAAAAAAAAAAAACTTTTACATCAGTCTGCTATTGTTATTTAATTTTAGTTGCCAGGCCAGCGTGCCACTAGTGCCAGCCTGTGTAAGGGCCTAAGGGAACATTAGTGTAATTTTTTTTTAAAAAAAACTTTTACATCAGTCTGCTATTGTTATTTAATTTTAGTTGCCAGGCCAGCGTGCCACTAGTGCCAGCCTGTGTAAGGGCCTAAGGGAACATTAGTGTAAATTTAAAAAAAAAAACTTTTACATCAGTCTGGTATTGTTATTTAATTTTAGTTGCCAGGCCAGCGTGCCACTAGTGCCAGCCTGTGTAAGGGCCTAAGGGAACATTAGTGTAAATTTAAAAAAAAAAACTTTTACATCAGTCTGGTATTGTTATTTAATTTTAGTTGCCAGGCCAGCGTGCCACTAGTGCCAGCCTGTGTAAGGGCCTAAGGGAACATTAGTGTAAATTTAAAAAAAAAAAACTTTTACATCAGTCTGCTATTGTTATTTAATGTTAGTTGCCAGGCCAGCGTGCCACTAGTGTCAGCCTGTGTAAGGGCCTAAGGGAACATTAGTGTAAATTTAAAAAAAAAAAACTTTTACATCAGTCTGCTATTGTTATATAATTTTAGTTGCCAGGCCAGCGTGCCACTAGTGCCAGCCTGTGTAAGGGCCTAAGGGAACATTAGTGTAAATTTAAAAAAAAAACCTTTTACATCAGTCTGCTATTGTTATTTAATTTTAGTTGCCAGGCCAGCGTGCCACTAGTGCCAGCCTGTGTAAGGGCCTAAGGGAACATTAGTGTAAAAAATGTTTTTAAAAACATTTACATAAGTCTGCTATTGTTGTTTAATTTTAGTTGCCAGGCCAGTGTGCCACTCTGTAACAGATCTCTCTTGCAGGGAGAGGTGCAGCCAGAATGCAGGGTCAGAACCTCTGCAACTGGTATACTTAATTGTGCAAAAGGAAGTAACCTTACCATGGGTCCTAGACCGCATGTTTTATTGTTATACTCTGTCAGGGAAATTATATAACTATGTAATTCGTATCAATCAAATGTATATTGCATCTATTGATCTATGCAATTCGTATCTATCAAATGTATATTGCAACTATTGATCTATGCAATTCGTATCTATCAAATGTATATTGCATCTATTGATCTATGGAATTCGTATCTATCAAATGTATATTGCATCTATTGATCTATGCAATTCGTATCTATCAAATGTATATTGCATGTATTGATCTATGGAATTCGTATCTATCAAATGTATATTGCATCTATTGATCTATGTAATTCATATCTATCAAATGTACATTGCATCTTTTGATCTATGTAATTCGTATCTATCAAATGTATATTGCATCTTTTGATCCATGTAATTCGTATCTATCAAATGTAAATTGCATCTTTTGATCTATGTAATTCGTATCTATCAAATATATATTGCATCTTTTGATCTATGTAATTCGTATCTATTAAATGTATATTGTATCTATCTATGCAATCTATGTATCGATCTATCAAATCTATCGATCTCGTGGTTGTGCAAATGGACTGTTTGCAGTTGTTTGCGGTGCGTTAAAAGGGGAGTTTGCTCTGTCACTGTGAAGCGGGCGTAACCCTTATAATACCTGATCGATACAACATCATACCTGATGTTTTAAAGCACGTTGTTCCAAACAATTTAGGAATGTTATGTGATTTATGCCCTTTATGGATTAAAACCAGACTCTGCATCAACTATGTAATTTTCCGTGGGAGTTTTGCCATGGATCCCCCTCCGGCATGCCACAGTCCAGGTGTTAGTCCCCTTGAAACAACTTTTCCATCACTATTGTGGCCAGAAAGAGTCCCTTTGGGTTTTAAAGTTCGCCTGCCTATTGAAGTCAATGGCGGTTTGCGAACATTAGCAGAAGTTCGAGTCTGCCGTTCGCGAACCGAAATTTTTAGGTTCACGATATCACTAATCTTTGACTATCACCTCTTCCCATGCTAGACTGGAGGACTTCTGTCGTGCAGCACCTACCCTCTGGAACACTTTCCCTTGTGCTGTCAGGCTTTGCCCTAATCTTTCTTCCTTTTAATGCTCCCCGAAGATTATTTTTTTTTCCAATGAAGCCTACCACTCAACTCAAAAATAAATTAATTTGAATTGCCTAACATTTCCCTCATATAACTCTGCATTAACATCTTTTTCAAAGTTCCCATGGGAATAGGGCCCTCAATTCCTCCTGTATGTGTTTGTAAAATGTTGTTTTGTCTTTTACAAGTTTAATATCATTGTTTTATTTACATGAATTGTACCCATAGACAGCACTGCGGTATATGTTGGCGCTTCATAAATAAAGTATAATAATAATAAAATACATACATATCCATATTTAGACATGTATATGTATGCATAGCAATGTTAAAGCCCATTGCAGCCTTTTTTCTTTTTTTTTATTATGAATGTAACTGTACTGTTATATGTATTGTTGATGTGTTTTGTGACACTTTTTTAACCAGAACTTTGAGGTTGCGCTAACCCAGCACATGTTAACTTGAATTGCGCTCAAGCGATTGCGTTTGCTTTCTACTTGTAATACGAGTGAAGAACCCGACATATGCAAACAACCGCGATAATCCTCCTTTTCACTTGCGTAACTGTTAGAACTCAACTCGTATTGTAGCCCTAAATCTGTTGAGTCTGCTGGTTTTTATATACTGTGTATATATATATATATATATATATATATATATATTTTAATTAACAAAAGAAAAAGAGAGAAGACAATCACAGTTATACGTGGGTATCAAAGAATGACAAGGTTGCACACTTAAATCCTCTTTAGAGAAAAGCGTTTATTTAATCTTAATGTAGGTCATCAAACGGACTCCCCTAGAACCTCCCAGGTGCAAAAGAACATGTGATAACATATAATGAATAACAACAATTACAGCAAAATTCAAAATAGAGAGCCTAATGTCCCTTTAAGTCCGTGAGTCAAGAGCAAATCCAGTGAGCGATTAGTGTAAAAAACACGCTCACGTCGCTGCCAAACAGCCGAACTGCAACAATGATCTTATTTGTATCCAATTGATACTTGCAAATTACAAATACGGAAAAGAAGAAAAACAATGTTGCATATAGCGATCCTTAGTTAAATCACAGACCGGAACATCACCATTTGTATCACTTCGAGCACTTAGTGTTATAGAACACGCTTAAGCACAGCTGTAGATGGTGAAACACTATTCAGTGTAGGACAAACAGTACTCGCATTTCCTTTTTATCTCAATATTTTCTCACCGCTCATACTTCATGGATGACCGACAGTGCAGCAACGAACCAATATTCTCATAACATGAGACGTGTTTCCACAATGAATCCTTGCTGTCGGTTACTATCTCCAAATATTGCAGGCGAGTAAGCAAGCTGAGTTTGTATCAGCACCTAGTTTGAAGTTGCAGGTTAGATGAGCGCCAGCATGACGCGTTTCACCCCTCCCACAAATAGGGCTGGCTTTCAGGACTTCATCAGATGCTGTAATTCCGGGGTGTTGCCTTTTTATCTTGTTTCCAACACCTCCTCCATTGCGCTCTGATCCATCTTTTTATTTAAAGGGCAATCAAATTTGCCTAACAGTAAGATATACTAATACATTTTCATTTTCAAAAACCTACTGTTAGATAGCTTTGCTGGTGATGGGGTGTGTGTCATAAACCACCATGACTTCATATAGGACCACGTTCATTTAAGACTTTAAATCCCTAAACAACACAATACTGACACAATGCATTATTTTGGTGTGATTTTACATATTTACAAAATGCTTTTTAACCATTCTTTGACTTTCTTTCAGCAACTTTCTTTAACCCTGGTTAAGTAATGTTGAAATCTATGTATACACACAAAACTCACCAAATCCTGCTAAACAATTTATAGATGCATGTATGTTGTAAACAGCCATATACATAACCTATTTACTAAACCCTCATCATAAAAAGCAGGAAAAATCAATTGTTTCGTTCAGACCAGTTGGTGCTAGGGTTTTTAATTTATATATCCACCTGCTCTCATGTTGCAATAAAAGTTTATCTACATCGCCTCCACGGCGGTGTTGCTTAATGTGTTCAATTCCTGTGACTTTTAGAATTGTGAAATCAGAGTTATGCTCACTTTCAAAATGCCGTGCTACAGGACTTTCTTGAATTTTATTCTTGATATCATCCCTATGCTCCCAAACTCGATCTTTGAGGTCTCTTTTAGTTTTTCCCACATAGTATTTGGGACACGAACAGTGAAGGAGATAAATTACGCCTGTTGTGTTGCAGGTTATCCATTGCCTTATGTCATATTGTTCCTCTGAATTAGTACGAAACTTGTTCGTTTTTTGGATAAACCTGCAATACACACAGTGGCCACGTATAATTGTGGTTGTCTTCTCTCTTTTTCTTTTGTTAATTAATAGTATATGACTGTCTGCACCTAGAATAAATCCCAGGATAAGTGTGCACCCAATCGTTGCTATATATTATTTTATTATATATATATATATATATATATATATATATATATATATATATATATATATATATATATATATATATATATATATATATATATATATATATAAAATCTGTGAGTTTTTCACTAAAAAATGGCCTACAGTGGGAATTAAATGTGACCAGCATGTAAAAAACTCCAAAACAGCTCAGTACAGGGGAGGAAATGGCTTATCAGTTAAAGGGTTAAAGGGACGGGAAAGACAAAGGGGTATATTTATCAAAGTGTCAACTATGTTGCATTTGCGGGCATCAATACGCTTGCCAAACATCACCAAACATCACGGCCACGGATCTGAATACGATCTCCTTATTTATAAAAAAAGCCGTCAAAAACATGCGCGTTAAGTACGGTGCGAAGAGCATCGGACTGGTGTTAACTAACAGTCATCAATGTCGAGGCTATTCGGGTTTTTCCCAACTTTATTTATATCATTTCATTACTGTCCACGAACAAGCACATTTCTATTAGCATATTATTGTATATAGTGTAAATGTATTCTTTTTCTGAGCAGGACTAATTGCGAATATAGCAAGTAGCAAGTAACAACATATTTGGTGCAAAGTGGAGAGTGAATTATTAGAATTTGTTTTAATATTGTACATACATATTTTAGTATGTATATACACACACCCATATATATACATATATATATATATATATATATATATATATATATATATATATATATATATATATATATATATATATACATATATATATATATATGTGTGTGTGTTATGTCAGAAATCTTTTGCAAACATGTTTACAACTTTACATGTCCCTAAGTTCATTTTTTTTTCTAAACAATGTTGTCTGTCAGGGTCATATCTCTGTGTTTATTTATACCACTATATGGAAAATAAGAGAAGGCAAGCACTCACTGGATTAGTGAAAAAGTGCTTTAATTAGCACATCAAAAAATGTGTAACCACAATGAGTACCACTATATATATATATTGTAAATGTATTCTTACTCTGAGCAGGAATAATTGCAAATATAATATGTAACCAGCGTACCATACGTATTTATTTGCAATCAATGGATATTTTAAAGGGATAGAAAAGTAAACATTTAAGTTGCACTAGTAGGAGCTAGATGCTAATTGTTGTCTGCACACATTTGTCTCTTGTGATTGGCTAAATAGATGTGTTCAGCTAGCTGCCAGTAGTGCAATGCTGTGCCTTCAGCAAAGGATAACAAGAGAATGAAGCAAATTTGATAAGAGAAGTAAATTGGAAAGTTGTTTAAAATTGTATGTTCTATCCAAATCATGTAAGAATATTTTGGGGTTTTCTGTCCCTTTAAGAGCTGGGCCAGGTTTCTCCCTGCACCTGTCTAACTCCTCCTGATTGCAATCTATTTTTAAAAAACCACCCCTTCACAGGTGTTATAAAATGGGCTGGCATATGATTAAAGGGACATGAAATCCGAGTTCCGGGGGAGGAGCGTGTGTGCAAGGCCAGGTGAGCACCTGCTCTCTGTTCCCCTGCAAGTCATTGGCGGTGGATCTTCGCGCCGAAAGCCTTAGACCTTGGGCAGCTTGCTTAGTCTAACTACTAACACTACCGGAGCTCTAAAAGTGCATTTTCCATTGCACTTTGCTGTACAGCATAACGCTTGAAAAGACTGTCTTCTCCATATCGTTTCTCCTCAGTTTACCTGTCCTAGACTTCTAACTTATGAATTAGCCCCTTAAGTGCAAAGGTAAACAGCCGGTAATATTCTTCTCTCCCCCCCCCCCCGGTGCTGGGTGAGGGGGGACTTAACTGGCTCCCCGGACTAAAAGTACACCTGATACTGCCAGGTCAGAGGCTACCTAGAACCTGCTGGACAAAGGGATAAGTACAAGCTCTCCTTCCCTTACGGGGACCAAGCAGAAACTTTCACTCACATCGCCCAGAAGTACCTGGGACTCGGACTGTCAGGTAGTTGCGGAGGTATATCTTAGTCGTACGGCTAATATCTCCTCAGCTCGCCACCTGCAACAATTGTGTTTTTTACCTACCAGTTGACCCGGATCCCTTGCTTGATCTCTCTTTGGAGGCTGCCACTCCTGCTTGGATCATCTCCCCCTCCCACCGGTGCTGCGAGAGGGGGCTGTTGTGAGACTTGTCCACACTGCGAGCGGCAGCTAAACTCCCACGGGAGGATCTGGGTCTGTGTCCCTTTCTTGCACGAGCGGATTGCCTTTGCCTGGACCCCGGGCTACTGTTCCTGGATATAAGGGGACTTATTCTGCTTCTGTGTCCCGGAACTGCTGCTCTCACACCCGCACCACACAGGAGTTGCTGTCTTCGTGCTGGGTCTCTTTGGCAGGCTTTGTTTTGGAGCGGCTTGCTTGGCTTCTGGATGCGGAGTGTTGGTTGTCTTCTCCCCACGGTTTACCGCTGTCGCTCAAGCCTGTCCTACTCTCTCCCCTCGCTGGTATGGTGAGCAGGGGTTTTCCTTGGCGGCTGGTCTGATAGTGCGCTGAGGATCTGGCTGAACGTCATCTCAAACCAGCTCTGCTTCTCCCCTTCCCAGGAGTGCCTTTTACTGCTGCTGAAATTCAAGACATCGTTGCTGTTTGGGAAGTGTCTGAACTTGCCTCTGTACCTCGGAGGCTCTGTCCTGCGACCAATACACCATAAGGGACGAGGAAACGCTTTACCTATGTAACCAAATACTTTAACAGGTCCCTTGAACGACGTCTGTCTGCAAGTAACTCTTTAATTGTTATTACTGGGACTGTTTTTTATTATTCTTTTTCTAGATGATTAAGGCTGCTCTTTTTTTCTCTCCTACTTGCTATCATATAAGAGGAGTCTTTTTCCTATGGTTCTGATACAAGTGCTGAATATTAATTATTGGTCCTAAAATCTCTCTTACTTAGATCGGACCCAGGCACACTGTTATCATATCCCTTAGTAGGATTTATATGAAAAGAGAAAGGAAAAGGGAATAGTGAGAAGGGAAAAGAGGAAAAAAAAAAAAGAGAAGAGAGAAATCATTTATTTATCTATTCATTTATTTCTTCTCATTTGATATTAGATGTTTTTTTTTTTTGTTCTTTTTTGTTTTTGTTTGTTTTTTGTCTCTAGTAGTCTGGGGGATATACACAGTTACAAGTTAAAACTGAGACTTTTTTCTTTTTCTATTACTTTTTTTTCTTTTTTTTTTCTTCTTTTTTTTGTAACGATAAATTCTTGCTGAAATTTTTTTTTTAGTAATTTTCTTTTGATAAGCAGGAAACTGCAGTTAAAAGTCGCCTCTTTCAACCGAATTTAGTATATTTACGGAGCTAATCAAGTAATATATACTCTATGTTCAGTCTGATTCATCAGGCCTTGCTTGAATAAGATTTAGGTCTTGAAACAAACGTCTAGGCCTTTCCTTGCTCAACCTTGATTCAAACCCTCTTCTGATTCATTCAGTGTCAAAATATTGGCTGTAATAGCCCCCCCCTTTTTTTTTCCCATGGTAGGCTCTAATAACTGACTTAAAGTCTTTATTCACTTTCTACACTTTTTTTCCCCTCCCCCTATCACCCACTCCCTTTTTTTTTTTTTTTTTTTTCTCCTCACCTTTTCTAAGCACCTCACCTATTGACTTCGAAGCACGTAATAATTTCACTTCTATTACGCACAATTTTTTAGGGTCTCACCCACCACTCCTTCACTTTCACTGAATAGCTCAGTGCACTGATCACCATTTAATTACCTTTTTTTCACTTATTAATCACATGGATAAATTCTTATCCACTCACGCAAAAACTTCACCTTCAGTTATGGCAGCCCGCCAAAGGGAAAGGAGGAATAAGAGCACTCTTGAGACTTCGGCAGATATACACACTGCTACCCCTAATCCGTCATATGCAGGGGAGCCGTTGGATATCCAGGCTCTGGTCTCTAATATATCTGATGCTTTGACCCCTAAATTTGATTCCCTTAGGATTGAAATTAAACAGGATATTACCTTGTTGTCTAAAGAGGTTAGACAATTCTCTGCTAGACTTTCAGAAGTAGAGCAGAGAACTTCTGATGTAGAAGACCTGACACTGAGTCATAACACCAAGCTAGAAGTTATGAATACCACTCTTTTAAAAATCCAGGGTAAACTAGAGGATTTAGAAAATCGTTCCTGGAGGAACAATTTTAGAGTTATTGGGGTACCGGAAGAAAACCAATATGATGATTTAAACAAATTATTAACGGTTACCACACCCCAACTCTTAAATATTCCACACTCGCACCCACAAATTATAGTAGAAAGGGTACATCGGTTAGGCTCATATACAGCTGACAAAGAGCACACAAGAACTAGACCCAGGCCTATTATAGCCAAAGTATTAAATTTCCAGGATAAAGTTACACTTCTACACTACTACCGTAAAAATCAACCCATTTACCTGGGAGAGGCAAAAATTATGATTTTTCAAGACTTTTCTGCAGAAACTGCTGCAAAAAGAAGAGAGTTGGCCCCAATATGTACTAGATTAATTAATCAGGGGATTAGAGCTACTATAATTTACCCAGCCAGATTGAAGATCATGGTAGATGATCAAACGCATTTTTTTGATTCATCCAAAGAGGCTGAGAAATTTTGTACCGAGACCCTCCCACTGGAAAATAGGGGCTTGACATGATTCCTTTTAATGTTTCCAATATTCATCTATTAGTAACTAACTATGTGTAGAAGATGGTCCAACAAGCTAAGGGGTTATTACTTGTGTGGGGTTTTTTTGGGGGCCCCCTTTTGTTCTGTTTTTTTTTTTTTTTTCTTCTCCCTTTTTTTTTGTGTTTTGTTGTCTTTTTTCCCTCATTCTCTTAAATGGCAGATATTTTAGGCAAATTTAAGTTGACCTCTTGGAATATTGGGGGTATCACCTCTCCTATTAAGTGAAAAACAATAATTTCGCACTTAAAAAAAATAAATACTAACATCGCCTTCTTGCAAGAAACCCACCTAAAACCAGAAGAAGTTTTAAAACTTAAATTTTCATGGGTTAAAGAAGTCCTTTCATCCCCTAGCAAACACAGGAAAGGTGGGGTTGCAATTTTGCTTGGGAAAAAATTAAATTATCAGGTTCTCCACACTAAAACAGATACAGAGGGGAGGTTTCTACTGGTAAAGATCAAACTAGATAAGGTGCTATTTACATTCTGTAACATTTATGCTCCTAATGTTTTCAATCCTCTTTTCTGGGAAACACTCCAAACTAATATCATGGGATATGCGGAAGGTTATCTTATAGTAGGAGGGGATTTCAACATGGCACCACAATATCCCTTAGATAGGCTTAGACAAAACTCTTTTAGCCCAAAAACCAAAAGAGATAACCTAGAGTCAAAATTATTTAATAGACTTTTTCAGAATCTCAGAGTTAGAGATCTCTGGAGGTCACAGAATCCCGATACCAGAGACTTTACATGTCTCTCTAAAGCCCATAAGTCACTCTCAAGGATCAATATTTTTCTTGTGGATGAAAGGCTATGTAAATCAAAAATCATCTTGGGGATTCTCCCTATATGCATTTCAGACCATGCCCCCATCTTTCTTGATTTTCAGCTTAATGATTTTGCTCCTAGGAGTTTGCGGTTCCATTTCCCGGCCTATATGGCAACAGATTTTAAGTTTAAAACTTGGCTTGTTTCTAAGTTTGAAGAATATGCTTTTTTTAATCATGAATACTCTGATCGGCCTACCATATTCTGGGAAACGGCGAAAGCTGTCCTCAGAGGGGAGATTTTAGCCTATGTCATTAATAGGACAAAGAAATTCAAACTAAGAGAAAAGGAAATCCTGAGGTCAGTGTCCAATGCATATAATAATCATTTAATAGAGAAATCACCGGCTAGTTGGGCAAGGTATACTTTAATGTTACAGGAAAGGGATTCCTTTCTACTTTATAGGACCTCCCAGCAAGACCTGAGACTTCAGGCTAAACTATTCAGATATGGTAATAAAACCGGGAAATTCCTGGCAAGACTAGTTAAGAGGGATAAAGGTTCTTCATTACAAGATAGAGGTAAAAATTTAACAACTTCAGAGGAACTCCTAAAGACCTTTTCAGATTATTATCAAGACCTTTATTCCCTCAAAAATTCTAACTACTCTGAGCGTGAAGATTTCTGGAGCAAAATCTTGCACCCAACACTTACACATGAAAAGACCAAAATTCTTAATTCTCCAATTTCGGAGCTTGAAGTATCTAGAGCAATTCAGGATCTTTCATTGAACAAAGCCTCAGGCCCAGATGCTCTTCCTAATGAGTTTTATAAGATATTATCTCCGGTAATTGTTTCTCACCTAACCTCATTATATAACGATATGTATATCAAGGGTAGTCAGCCCTCCTCCAGCTTTACTGCCTCCTATACTACCTTAATTCTAAAACAAGGGAAGGATCCTGAAAAAAGGAATCATACAGGCCTATAGCCTTATTAAATACAGACTATAAAATATTCACCTCCATTTTAGCATCTAGGCTTCAGTCCCTTCTCCCTACCATCATACATAAGGATCAGGCAGGATTCATGTTCCAACGTAATTCTTCGGCTAAAATAAGAGAAGTTTTTCTTACCATCGATTATTTTAGAACTAGGGAGGGGTTGGGGGGTGGGGAGAGGGGGGACACCTCGGACTTAGCTATTATTGCAATAAATGCAGAAAAAGCTTTTAACTCAGTCCATTATGACCACTTATTCTATTCTCTTCAACGCTTTGGTCTGAATGGTAGTTTTCTTAAATTTATTACTAATTTATATAACTCTGCCCAGGGGCGTATTATGGCCTAGGCCAACAAGGCACGGGCCTAGGGCGGCAGATTTGAGGGGGCGGCACTTTTTGGGGCCGGGCACTCAAGAATTGGCCCTTTTGGTGTCTGACTGCGGATGCTGCTTAGAGCAGATCAAAAACTGGCCACACTAATGCATGAGAGGCAGCGGCTGCTACGGAAGTGGGACTGGGAAGGGAACCTCTCAGTCAGTGTATTTTCACAGTAAGTTAGTCAGTCCGACTCCTATTGTAATATGATCTAACTCTAAGACGTCACCTACTATTTGTTTTAATGAATTGTGTTGTGAGTTATTTGAAATATTGCCACTTAAGGAAGTAAAGCTCCTGCTCCAGCAACAACTGACACTGACTGAGGCTTGCGAGGAGGGAGGAAATAGAATCTGTGACAAGTGCGGTGCACGCTGCAACTGCTTATTCCTCCTGTCCTGACAATTTAAACGGCACAACACTGGAAGGACAATCAAGGAAGTAAAGATTGCTATAACACTGCTCCACGTCCTTTCAAGCTCCAGCAACAACTGACACTGACTGATGGGCTTGCGAGGAGGGAGGAAATAGAATCTGACACTCCAGTGCGGTGCACGCTGCAACGGCTTATTCCTGACAATTTAAACAGCACAAGGAAGGACATTGGACAATCATCATTGTCACTGTGCCGTTTAAATTGTCAGGAATAAGCCGTTGCAGCGTGCACCGCACTGGAGTGTCAGATTCTATTTCCTCCCTCCTCGCAAGCCTCAGTCAGTGTCAGTTGTTGCTGGAGCTTGAAAGGACATGGAGCAGTGTTATAGCAATCTTTACTTCCTTGATTGTCCTTCCAGTGTTGTGCCGTTTAAATTGTCAGGACAGGAGGAATAAGCAGTTGCAGCGTGCACCGCACTTGTCACAGATTCTATTTCCTCCCTCCTCGCAAGCCTCAGTCAGTGTCAGTTGTTGCTGGAGCAGGAGCTTGAAAGGACGTGGAGCGGTGTTATGTTATTGTCAGTGTAATGCCTTGGAGCCAGCAGTCCCGCTTCCTAATCTGTAGCATAGCAGCCGTTTCCTTCCCTCCCCCTTCCTGGCCCCCCAAGTGCCGTGCTCACTCAGCTGACATTCACTGACTGTCTGACAGCATCTGCACACAGCCACGCAGATCAAGACAGTAGCAGGGAACAGCACGCTTCTGAAGACAGGGCATAGATCAGGTCACAGGGGAATATTGCAGTGAAATAGTGAATATGTGGTAAGAGGGGGATCAGGGATGTTATTGTTATAGCAAGGCTTGTTGGTTGTTGTAAATAATGTGTGCTACAGTCTGCTGCTGCAGAGCAGGTCATAAATACCCCCACGGCTCCTGCTCACAGCAGAAAACAGGCTTTTTTTTAACCTCTTTGCTCCCAGAGGTGATGGGCTATGCTGGAAATAGTAGTTATGCTGTTTCTGTGACTGTGCATTGTGCGTATATATATATATATATATATATATATACACACACACACACACTAACTATATATATATATATATATACATATATATATATACACACACACTATATATATATATATATATATATATATATATATACACACATACATGCAAGTCCTGGGGTGTAAAAATATTATGGCTGAAAAAAAGCCTAAAACCTAGGGGGGTGGGGGGGGGGGGCAGCAGAATTTTGAGGGCCTAGGGCAGCACAAAACCTAAATACGCCCCTGACTCTGCCTCTACAAGGATGTTAGTCAATGGATTGATTTCTTCGGATATACTCCTTAAAAGAGGTACCCGGCAGGGATGTCCCCTCTCCCCCCTCCTCTTCAACCTCTCCATTGAACCTTTTGCTATTTACGTCAGACATCATCTTGAAGGGATCATGATAGGTAAGAAGGAAATGAAAATTGCTTTGTATGCGGATGATATCCTTATCTATATTAGAAACACCTATTCTAATATCCCAAAACTTCTTTCGATAGTTTGGATCCTTTTCCGGGTATAAGGTGAATACTACCAAATCTGAACTTATGTGGATTAAATACCCCAACAAGCCCCCGGTAAACATACCATTTAGGATTGTCTCCGAATCTTTTAGATATCTGGGTATTGTAATCTCTCCCGACCCTGATATGTGGTATCGTCTTAATATTTCACCGATATTAAATAAAATAAAGGAGAGTTTGAAGAATTGGCATAATCTCCCCTTATCTCTATCAGGCCGAATAGCTCTATATAAGATGGTCTGCCTTCCCAAACTTCTTTATGTTCTCCAAAACACTCCATTGATTCTTAAGAGAAATGATATTCTAAAGATCAATTCTGCTCTGAGTTATTTCATCTGGCAAAGTAAAAAACCCAGAATCTCATTAGCTAAACTTTCCCTCCCTAGAAAATTTGCAGGGCTGGCTATACCAGATCTTAAAATTTATAATTATGCTTTAAGCAAGAAGACCCCCAGTATTCCGGAGGTCAAGAATTGTCTGAAAAAACAATGTATCCTAGAGCAGATCGATGCCAACTTAACTGATGAGCAAGACATTTCTGTATTCTTTTCAAAATGGTCATCTTTTATTAAAACCCTTTCCCCTAATGAAATTGACTATCTAATTTATCCATTTCGAAATTCTGAACTTGTACTGTTAAAGCTTTGGTAAACAGTTCTATGCCATTTATGTCCATTTATCTTATCTCCTTTTTTTTTCTACTTTCTTATGTAGAAATAATATTGTCCCCTTGATTTGTAATGAGAGACAAAGTTGTAGCATAATCGATAAGTAGTAGTGTATTTTTCATTTTTATCCCTATATCTACTAGTGCACCAAATGTGTAGCAATAATATTGTTTGATTTAGAAAGGATATACAATTTTAATAAAGTTTCTAATTTACTTTATTAGGTAATATAATTTATTCTCTTGCAGCATCGAGCATAAGCTTTCTGTGTTTTCCTACTCCCATTGAGTTCTATGGCATCCGCGACCTGAAGGGCGGTGGATTGAAAACCAGGTAGGCTGAGTCGGAAAAGACGCGAGCGTAACTGTAGAAATTTTGATAACTTAGTGAGAGCTTTAAATAGTGTTGAATAGGAGGGCGAATGAACATGATTCCGCTCGAATTCCACGGGTTTTCAACTTGCATCAATCTGCGTCGGATTGAGATCGCGGGATCGTATGTTACGTCACAAATTTCAACATTTGCCGATCTTGACACTTTGATAACTATGGCGGATCGATCTCGCGACAATTACGACATGGAATTCCAGCATATTTTCAGTTGACGCTTTGATAAATAACCCACAAAATAAAAACTTGCATGATTCATTAAGAGCATGTAATTTTAAGACACTTTTAAATTCACTTCTTGTTTCAATTTTACTTTGTTTTCTTGGTATCCTTTGTTGAAAAAAAATTAAATATCCTACAATAGTGGGTGATTGGTAGCTGCATACTTTTGTTTCTTGTCATTCGCTCGCTATATGTGTTCAGCTAGCTCCCAGTAGTGCATTGTTGCTCCTTTAGCAAAGGATACCAAGAGAATGAAGCAAATTTGATACGTACCCTGGAAAGTCATTTAAAATTGAATTCTCTATCTGCAACATAAAAGATTTTTGTGGGGTGTTCATGTCACTTTAAATAAAATATGAATTGGGAAGTTTGTCTTTTTTTTGCAATCTGGAATGTTATTTAAAAAAAATTATTGTTTGCTAATGATTTAATTGTAAACAAAAAGGCAACGTTTTTCATTGATGTCACTTTTGGTATGTACAGAAGCAGGCTAGGGCAAATATTTCCCAGAGGTTCCCTAGAACACAGAGACAGAAATATCCACTAATCTGACATCCTGTTGTGGTGCACAGTTATCTGTTAAACAGAAGACATTCACACAAGTTGACGAGGGAAGTGCATTCTTGTGGTTGGGGCCTAGCTGCTGGCATTAAATTATAGTTCAAAAGTGTCACTGGGCCTCTGTTAAAGGGACATGGTACTTAGAAAATATAAGAGTGGTTTTATTTTCTTTTAAACTGGAAGGGGAGGTAACTTTATAACCTGTAATTATAAAAGTTGTATGTTGGTTTTAGGAAAACTTAAACCACTCAATTAAAGGGACAGTCAAGTCCAAAAAAAACTTTCATTTTTCAAATATGGCATGTAATTTCCAATTTACTTTTATCAACAATTTTGCTTTGTTTTCTCGGTATTCTAGGGAGGCACATATGATAATTTCTAAGCCCTTGAAGGCCGCCTCTATTTTATTTACTGCACTAATTGGCTAAAATGCAAGTCAATAGATAATAACTAAAAGTCATGTGATTAGGGGCGGTCAGAAGATGCTTAGATACAAGTTAGTCACAGAAGTAAAAAGTGTATTAATATAACAGTGTTGGTTTTGCAAAACTGGGGAATGGGTAATAAAGGGATTATCTATCTTTTTAAACAACAAAAATTCTGGTGTTGACTGTCCCTTTAAGTCCAGTTTATTTTGCTTTGTAACCTAGAATCAATCTGACGTCCAATTCCAATACATTAATGCTTACAATAACAAGTGTTTTTATGGCATTCCAAGTCATTAGCTGAGCAGCTGTTTGTTTTCTTTCATAAATCAGAGAGAGCGTGTGATTTTAAACAACTTTCCAATTTACCTTAATTATATCATATGTTTCGTTCTGTTGGTATCCTTTGTTAAAAAAAGAATACCTAGTAAAGGTCAGGAGCTGCTGATTGGTGGCTGCACATAAATGCCTCATGTTACTGGCTTACCCATGTGCATTGATGTTTCTTCTACAAAGGAAACCAAGAGAATAAAGCAAATTAGATGATAGAAGTAAACTGGAAAGTTGTTTAAAATTGTATTCTTTATCTGAATTATGAAAGAACAATTTTGGGTTTCATGTCCCTTTAAAGGGACAGTCTACACCAGAATTTTTATTGTTTTAAAAGATAGATAATCCCTTTATTACCCATTCCCCAGTTTTGCATAACCAACACAGTTTTATTAATATACTTTTAACCTCTGTAATTACCTTGTATCTAAGCCTCTGCAAACTGCCCCCTTATTTCAGTTCTTTTGACAGACTCGCATTTTAGCCAATCAGTGCTGGCTCCTAGGAGCTTCACATGCATGAGCACAGTGTTATCTATATGACACGCATTAACTAACACCCTCTAGTGGTGAAAAACTGTCAAAATGCATTTAGCTTAGAGCGACCTTCTAGGTCTAAGAAGTTAGCATATGAACCTCCTAAGTTTAGCTTTTAACTAAGAATACCAAGAGAACAAAGCAAAATTGTTGATAAAAGTAAATTGGAAAATTGTTTAAAATTACATGCACTATCTGAATCATGAAAGTTTATATTGGACTAGCCTGTCCCTTTAAAGAGACATTTTCTGTAAAAAATAATTCACACAGTATTTATTTTTAAATACTTTTTCTTTTACTTTGTTTACCACTGTAAATGGGTTCAATACATAGTCAAAGATGTGCTCCTATGCCACATTATATAAAGACGTAGCTGATGAGCCAATCAGGTGATGGCATACTTGCATATGCTCCAATCACAGGCTTTATGTTCATCTGCAGAAGAAAAGGGGTGTCCCATGAGTGCAACTTTGACTACACATTTAGTCCATTTGAAGCAGTAACCCCATATTGAAGGAAGGGGAAATGTTTAAAAATAAAATGCTCTAACAAAATAGACTACAGTGATCCATTTAAGCCACCTAAATTATATTTGGGATATACGCTATAATAAATGTAGGTGCTAATGATCATAATTTAGTAGTGTACCTGGTCCATACATCAAAAGTGTGCTATGAACCATATTTTGTTGAAATCTTTTTTATTAAGAGTTTCATAATCTTACAAAATACATACAGACTTAACCGCATGGCAATTCTTTGTTATATACCACACACTATTTCTTATGTACCTATTGACACAGAATACAAAGAAGACTAAATTAATAAAAAATGTATCTTTGGATAATATAAGATCTACATAACAATAATAGTGATACCATATATTTCCTATATAACTATCTAAAGATCACAAGGTGAATTAACCATAACAAGAGGGAAAAGAAAACAACTAGCAGAGATGAAGAAAAGATATATGCTGTTCCGCCTAACGTCTAGCCCCTTATGCAAAGGAGGTCTAATGGTCTTAGCAGTGGTTATTTAGTCTACCCATGACCATTTCTTAATATTAATTCTAAAAAATATGAAATCTTCAGAAAACAATTTGAAAATACCACTTTGCACAGCTGGAGAAACATTAGCTGGAGATTACATTTGAATTCAAATTTGGCTTTGTAAAGGTCAACCCACCAATAGTAAAGTCAAATGTTAAGAACATGCTATGAATGTTAAAGTATAATATATATGTACAGTATATATATATATATAAATTATGACAATTATCATCCACTTTACATATTGATTCTTGTCTTATCGTAACTATATGTGATTGCATAGTGTAACTTACCTTCGGGCTTTCATAATATTGGAAATCCTATTTCGCCACAAGGGGTCGCTGTGACACTACAATAGACAGAAGGATCTCTATTCTTTGTAATCCTAAAATGTTACACTTACCATTATTTGTATTATCGATCTAAACATTTTTTTAAAAAGCAGGTACTGATGTGATGAAATAACAATAAAGCCCATGGAAAACATAAAGTAATCATTTACTTGGTTTCTTTGCGGTCACAGAGTAGAAGATCAACTCATTAGACCACCAAACATGTGGCTGTAGGATTAATGATTAGTTTATTGTAATACTGGGTGTCCAGTTATAGCTACAGCAAAAAGCAATATTACACTGGAGAACTCAAAATATGCTCTTTCTTTATGAACATTCCTGAATGCTCAAAAAATGAAGGAATAACTGTATAAGTTTGAGTTTTTTTGCAACCCTTTGGATGAGTAGTTGAAAAGAATTTTTAAAATATTATTTCACAAACAACCCATCACATTTTTTGAGCATCAACACAATACCCTATGCACACAATGCAAACAACATGAAACCTTATAATGTGTCATAAATAAGGAACAGGCAATTTTTTTATAAATAAGATTTGTTAAAGAAATGTTTCCCTTGACATTCAGTTTACCATTCTAACGTTTCAATAGAATAACATAATTTTTTATGTTGAGTGTAACAATCTAATATGAATTTAATGGGAAAAAAACAGTGCGTTTTTTTACAACACTGATACATCTTGATACTCAGTTATCAAGGACATGGAAAAATATTGTATTTATGGTGGACTACAGGACCCATCTTTACTTTATACCGTTAAAAAATGTATTGGAGGCACTTAGAGTTTAAATAAAGAACCAGCAAGCAATTATACTATCATAAAATCCTGAATTACAAAATTATGAATCTTGAGACATAAATCATATGCAGAAAATAACAAATTCTGTGTTAATGATCCATAATTATGAACATAATGACTCCAGAGAAGCATAAGTCCACTCCTACTATTTGACTTAGACTACCATAAAAAAAAAGTCAGCCCAAGACAGGACTTGGGTTGATTGAATGGGGTAGGTAGGAGATCATTTACAGACAGGTACACACATAGGTGGGTGCAGAGTTAATAAGGGCTTTGTATGTGGCACTCAATACTTATTTGTATTCTTGAAGCTAAGGGAAGCCAACAGGGGGACTGGCAGACAGAAATCTGGAGTTGAGGATCAATGTGTAAGGAGGATTAATTAGACAAAGATACGCATGATGGACTGCAGTGGGAAAATCTTAATAATTACCTATCTAATATGAATACAACATTTAGGGCTAGATTTATCAACGCTGAGGCGTACAGGGGCGCGTATACGCCTCAGCTCGCCTGTGGCGGGGCAAAATTACCCGCAGGTAATTAACCTTTTGCGCTCGGGTGCAATCCCGCCCCCTGCCCGCGCACAGCCAATCACGCGCGGGCAGGAGCTGTCAATCTCCTCGGTCGGACTCGACCGAGGAGATTTAATTTCGCCACAATCGAGGTGGCGAAGATGTTAGGGAAGCAGTGGTCTGGTGACTGCTGCTTGATAAATCGCGGCGAGCAAGTTCTTGTGAGAACTTGCCGCCGCAGGGGCTTGATGAATCTATGTAACATCATGAGCGAATGTCAACATGCAAGATACATCTGGACTCAAGGTGAAATTAATGTCAACACCTTATAATAAAAATGCACATTTCTATTTTATACATAGAAATATGAACTGACAGTTAATGCTTGTTTAACATATTTAATGGTATTGCTGTCATTATATATATTCTGTGTCAATGCCCTTTTGACTAACAAAAATTGTGAATAATTATATCTAAATTATATCTAAATATTTTTTTATGATACCAAAGGGCAGATTTATCAAGCTCCGATTTATAAAGATCGCTGCTCCATAACTTGTCCGACTGCTCTGAGGCAGCAGACAGAAATCAACCTGATTGAATACGATCGTGTTGATTAACACCCTATAGGCCGCGAATCTGCAGGGGACGGCATTGCACCAGCAGTTCACAAGAACTGCTGGTGCAATGATAAATACCAACAGCGTACGCTACATCGTACCATGTCCGCTCGCACTATAATAAATCTACCCCTAATGCTGTACTTTTAGTCCAGTACTGAGCTACAATGCTAATTGTATTTGCCTGAATACTCATGCAATATTTTTGTTGTAGGCATAATGCATTCATAGTATCTCCATATACCACAGATGTACTTAAAGGCACATTACAAATTAAAGGGACAGTCAAAAGTCTAAATTTAACATTCATAATTCAGATTCCAGTTTCAACTTTCCAGTTAATACTATTATTAAATTTACTTTGTTTTCTTGGTATATTTTGTTGAAGAGTAGGCTGATAGGAGCTCAGGAGGGTGCACATATCTTTAGCATTCTATGGCAGTAGTGTTTTCAACTATTTGTTATAAACATTGTTGCAAACACTGCTGCCAGATGGCTAAAGGCACGTGCACGCTCCTGAGCTCACCTTGGATTAGTCTTTTATAAAGTATACCAAAAGAACTAAACAAAATTCATAATAGAAGTAAATTTGAAAGTCTAAAATGTATGCTCTATCCAATTTATTTGTTTAATTTTGACTTTACTGTCCCTTTAAGCATATTCATTGGAGAGAAAATCATACATAACTGAGGAGTAATCTAGTGATGTTACAATAATAATTTTAATATGTTGACAAATGTTTAATATTATGTCATTTAAAAAGCAAAAATTTCCCCCTGTTGCCCCCTCTCTACATCATCGATGTGGTGATGGATCATTTCAAACTGTTTATTAAAAATTGTAAGGACAATTTGCCTTTATGCTACCAGTATAAATTACAAAGTAGCCGTGGTCCACTGACTAGGCCACCACAAGCAAAATTATTGCCCACCTTTCAAATATTGTCTTAAAAAAAACAAAACAGTCAGTATGAGCAGTTAATTAATCATTTGAAGCTATATTACAGCACGTATTACCTTAAACTAAATAATATGTATATAAGAAAGCAGCAAGTACCCAACCTACGTCCCTTGACCTTTGAATCTCTATTTATCTTATGAGGTGCAAATGTGGCCCTTTCTGTGTTTACACAAATATATATATATATATTTATTTATATACTACATATTGTGATATCCAAGAGTGATATCTTGTTTGTTACAGAAAGTATCTTCTTATAATACTAAGGTGCAAGATGTCATGTTGCTTTTGTATTACAGTTTGCCTCATATTCACTTCCTTTATAATTTTCCTTAAAACCATTAATAACTATCTAAGAAAAAGCAATAAAACACTCTAAACATATTTTTGTATGAAAACAGTTAAAGGGACACTGAACCCAAAATTTTTCTTTCATGATTCAGATAGAGCATGCAATTTTAAGCAACTTTTTAATTTACTCCTATTATCAATGTTTCTTTGTTCTCTTGCTTTCTTTATATAAAAAAGAAGGCATCTAAGCTTTTTTCTTGGTTCAGACCTCTGGACAGCAGTTTTTGACTGGTGGATGAATTTATCCACCAATCAGCAAGGACAACCTAGGTTGTTCACCAAAAATGGGCCGGCATCTAAACTTAAATTCTTGCATTTCAAATAAAGATACCAAGAGAATAAGGAACATTTGATAATAGGAGTAAATTACAAAGTTGCTTAAAATTTCATGCTCTATCTGAATCACAAAAGAAAACATTTGGGTTCAGTGTCCCTTTAAGCTAAAGCTGTTTAAATTGATATTGAAAAAAATTCAGGAAATACATATTTGTTCAATGTTTTTACTTAGGTCTCTGTTGCTCACTGGCTGATATGGAGAAATCCCACAGTTCCTTTGGTAGACATGAAAAAAAGCACACAAGCACAAAAACAACCCTTTTTTATGCACAGGAACATTCATTGTTAATAGTTTCCTATTTTTTTCAGTTAAGAATTGTTTTGCTTAACAATTGTTTCATTAACAAATTTTTGGTGGTTCTTCGTCTCTCTGGTCTACTGAGAAAGCACAAACTTTAGTATTTTCTCTGCACTACCCAACCTATAGTGCTCTTGCAGTGCTCACAAGGTATATATTACAAATACAAAATGTCCTAGAACTGAGAAAACAATTTTCAAGTGCACCTCTCTTGGGTTCTTACTACACGGCTGGGAAACTTGATTGTGTTATTATGGTGACTTATGAAGTACAAATCCAAAAGGTATGATTTCCCAGGCTTTAGGTCTGTAACCTGTTCTTCTGTCAGAGTTTGAGGACCTCCTTGTCTGCAAATTATCTTTTCAGTTCTGGAGCGGGTGCTAGTTGTCAGACAGCTGTTCTGATGTTTGTGGATTAGCTTCAGATCTAGGTTTTGCTCAAGATGTCTAGCATAAATACAGTACTTGACCTTTTGTCCAGGACCAGCCCAGGACAATGTGACTGATGAGCAAGATATGTTTGAGACTGACATGCTAAGGTCTGGTGATAAGTTCGGGAATGGCAAATGGTGAATTGTAGATGTTGCAAAAAGCTTCACCAAGCCTGTACCACCTTTACTGGATTTAAGAGTTATTACATAATAATCCTTTGGATTTCCATTCAGTTTTAAATTATGAGCCCCTTGTATGATTCGGGATATAGTAGTAACCCCATTTGCGATGATTTGAAGGTGTACTTTATGAAGACATGAGTGAACAAAGAGCCATCTGTACCCGCGAGTTGATGTAGACATACTTATTATTTTTAGACCTTTACTTTTGAGGAAGATGTTTGCCATCTCCTCATCTTGCAACTGTTGTACATGATGTATTTTCTGCTTTACTTTAGTCTCTGCAAATGTTCCAGTATAAGCGGCACTCGTTCCATCCTTTGGGTTAATTGCAAACACATCAAAGTAATAGAGTGTTCTAGGCTTTAATCCTGTTATAGTAGCATTAGTCCAATGTCCAACACACATTCTGTGTCCATCCACTAAAGTTTTGGTAGACCAAAGATCATTATTGACATTGCTTTCCATATCGTGACCATTAAAAATGTTTTGAGAAACGTGAGCTTTCTTTTTGTGGTTTTCGGTCTTTACTTTGACATCTTTTCTTCTATCTTTCTTGACATATTTTTCATCCCAGTGAAGCCATGGGGGTTTATCAGTACTTGGCAAAGTGGCACAGAATGTTTTGAAGTTGTAATGTTTATTTATAAAAACACAATATTCAAATTTGGTTTTATCATCAACTGTTCCCAGGCTTGGTTTCCAGGTTAGTTGTACTTTTTCCTCCTCTACAGAAGTAACATCTACACGAGGGTCTGAGGGAAGCTGAGGTAAGGGGGCAACATGATTTCTGTTTTCCCAGACAAAGATCTGAAAATTGGTATCAGACTCAAGTGAATATAGATCTAGAAGATATAAACCACCAGTGATTGTAGTTGTGGAAAATGATTCTTCACCATTCCCTTGAAAGGAAAACAATTTCAGAATATTTGGGCCTAGCTGTCCCGTATAACCTGTGTGAAAAGAGAATGAAAACAGCACATAGATTTATATACTAATGACCTTTTCACATAGACTAATACCTTCTATAAACTGTATATAAAACCCACACATTTTCCTTCCTGAATGTTGTTAATAAAATAAAACCTACTAAGTTGGACATTTGGCCACTGCAAATGCCTACTGCATTCTTGCTTTCAATAATTCAGAATCAACTTTCTATCCAAGAAGTATTGGAATCTTTATTACTACCTGTTATTGTAATACTACACTATTAACTTTTTAAATAAAGTAAAAACATTAAAAAAGCATATTTACCTTCAGGTTCTCTTGAGGAGGCAGCCAAGAGAATTCGGTTGTTAGGTGAAGGATGAAAAGAGAGAGTCCAGTATATAAGGTACTCGCATGGGGTCACCCTGATTGTGAGGGATTTGTAGCTCTCATTCACTGCAAAATAATATCTGTGGAATGGAGCAAAGTAAAAAAAAATAATCAATTGTTTCCAAAGGATAATTTTTATGAAATTATAATAAATAATCAATGAGACCACTGTCAACACTATAAATCACATTATGCAACACAGTGGTGTCCAATTTCATAACACATGGGGACCACTGGTCAAATTTTAGAAGCCTTAAAGGGACACTAAACCCAAAATGTTTCTTTCATGATTCAGGTAGCGAATACAATTTTAAACAACATTCCAATTTACTTCTATTATATATTATGTTTCATTCTTTAGATCTCCTTTGTTGAAGAAATAGCAATGCACATGTGTGAGCCAATCACACGAGGCATTTATGACCAGCACCCAATCAGCATCTACAGAGCATATCTAGATATGCTTTTCAGCAAAGAATATCAAGAGAATGAAGCAAATTAGATAATAGAAGTTAATTTGAAAGTTGTTTAAAATGGCGTGCTCTATCTGAATCATGAAAGAAAAAAATGTGGGTTTTATGTCCCTTTAAGGGTTGCATATAAAACTATGATTCCTATATAAAGATCTGGAGGGACTTTATATTAAAGGGACACTGAACCCAATTTTTTTCTTTTGTAATTTAGATAGAGCATGCAATTGTAAGCAACTTTTTAATTTACTCCTATTTTCAATTTTTCTTCGTTCTCTTGCTATCATTATTTGAAAAAGAAGGCATCTTTTTTTTGTTTCAGTACTCTGGACAGCACTTTTTTATTGGTGGATGAATTTATCCACCAATCAGCAAAGACAACCCAGGTTGTTCACCAAAAATGGGCCGGCATCTAAACTTACATTCTTGCATTTCAAATAAAGATACTAAGAGAATGAAGAAAATTTGATAATATGAGTAAATTAGAAAGTTGCTTAAAATTTCATGCTCAATCTGAATCACGAAAGAAAAATTTTGGTTACAGTGTCCCTTTAAGTCAAGATAAATCCTTTATTAATCGCATAGAAAGAATTCTCAATATCCAACTATAGAGAAATTGGTGGGCGAAGGGGAGAGGGGAGGGGGGCGGGGAAGAGGGTTTGTTTTTTGTTTTTTTCTCTTCTTTTTTCCCTCCCCCTCCACTCATTAGTGTTAATCTAATTACAGAGACCTCAATGCCCCACTTGCTATCACAAAAATCTATATGTATAATCTTTGGATACGTATGTGTATCCTAAAATGAATCTATTTTGTATTGTTAAAATAAAATTTCACTAATAAAATGTTTAAAATAAATAAATAAATAAATAAATAAAACTACAATTATTAAACACTGACGCCTAGATTTAGAGTTTTGTCGGTAACGACCCGCGTAGCTAACGCATGCTTTTTTTTCCCCGCACCTTTTAAATACCGCTGGTATTTAGAGTTCACAGAATGGCTGCGTTAGGCTCCAAAAAAGGAGCGTAGAGCATAATTTACCGCCACTGCAACTCTCAATACCAGCGGTGCTTACGGACGCGGCCAGCTTCAAAAACGTGCTCGTGCACGATTCCCCCATAGGAAACAATGGGGCAGTTTGGGATGAAAAAAAACCTAACACCTGCAAAAAAGCAGCGTTAAGCTCCTAACGCAGCCCCTTTGTTTCCTATGGGGAAACAGTTTCTAAGTCTGCACCTAACACCCTAACATGTACCCCGAGTCTAAACACCCCTAACCTTACACTTATTAACCCCTAATCTGCCGCCCCCGCTATCGCTGACCCCTGTATATTTTTTTAACCCCTAATCTGCCGCTCCGTACACCGCCGCAACCTACATTATACCTATGTACCCCTAATCTGCTGCCCCTAACACCGCCGACCCCTATATTATATTTATTACCCCCTAATCTGCCGTCCACAACGTCGCCGCCAGCTACCTACAATAATTAACCCCTAATCTGCCAACCGGACCTCACCGCTACTATAATAAATGTATTAACCCATAATCCGCTTCACTAACCCTATAATAAATAGTATGAACCCCTAATCTGCCCTCCCTAACATCGCTGACACCTAACTTCAAGTATTAACCCGTAATCTGCCGACCGGACCTCACCGCTACTCTAATAAATTTATTAACCCCTAAAGCTAAGTCTAACCCTAACACTAACACCCCCCTAAGTTAAATATAATTTAAATCTAACTAAATAAATTAACTCTTATTAAATAAATTATTCCTATTTAAAGCTAAATACTTACCTGTAAAATAAACCCTAATATAGCTACAATATAAATTATAATTATATTGTAGCTATTTTAGGATTAATATTTATTTTACAGTCAACTTTGTATTTATTTTAACCAGGTACAATAGCTAATAAATAGTTAATAACTATTTAATAGCTACCTAGTTAAAATAATTACAAAATTACCTGTAAAATAAATCCTAACCTAAGTTACAATTAAACCTAACACTACACTAGCAATAAATTAATTAAATAAAATACCTACAATTATCTACAATTAAACCTAACACTACACTATCAATAAATAAATTAAATAAAATACCTACAAATAAATACAATTAAATAAACTAACTAAAGTACAAAAAATAAAAAAAGCTAAGTTACAAAAAATAAAAAAATTAATTACAAACATAATAAAAATATTACAACAATTTTAAGCTAATTACACCTACTCTAAGCCCCCTAATAAAATAACAAAGCCCCCCAAAATTAAAAAATGCCCTACCCTATTCTAAAATTAAAATTGAAAAGCTCTTTTACCTTACCAGCCCTTAAAAGGGCCTTTTGCGGGGCATACCCCAAAGAATTCAGCTCTTTTGCCTGTAAAAAAAAACCATACAATACCCCCCACCAACATTACAACCCACACCCACATACCCCTAATCTAACCCAAACCCCCCTTAAATAAACCTAACACTAAGCCCCTGAAGATCTTCCTACCTTGTCTTCACCATGCCAGGTATCACTGATCGCTCCAGGCTCCGAAGTCTTCATCCAAGCCCAAGCGGGGGCTGGCGATCCATCATCCGGCTGAAGTCTTCTATCAAGCGGTGGCTGAAGAGGTCCAGAAGAGGCTCCAAAGTCTTCCTTCTATCCGGGCAGAAGAGTAGATCCGGACCGGCAACCATCTTCTTCCAAGCGGTGACAAGCGGCTCCATCTTGAAGACCTCCGGCGCGGATCCATCCTCTTCTTGCGACGTCCTAAGTCCGAATGAAGGTTCCTTTAAATGATGTCATCCAAGATGGCGTCCATCAAATTCCGATTGGCTGATAGGATTCTATCAGCCAATCGGAATTAAGGTAGGAAAAATCTGATTGGCTGATGGAATCAGCCAATCAGATTCAAGTTCAATCCGATTGGCTGATCCAATCAGCCAATCAGATTGAGCTTGCATTCTATTGGCTGATCGGAACAGCCAATAGAATGCGAGCTCAATCTGATTGGCTGATTCAATCAGCCAATCAGATTTTCCCTACCTTAATTCCGATTGGCTGATAGAATCCTATCAGCCAATCGGAATTTGATGGACACCATCTTGGATGACGACATTTAAAGGAACCTTCATTCGGACTTAGGACGTCGCAAGAAGAGGATGGATCCGCGCCGGAGGTCTTCAAGATGGAGCTGCTTGTGACCGCTTGGAAGAAGATGGTTGCCGGTCCGGATCTACTCTTCTGCCCGGATAGGAGGAAGACTTTGGAACCTCTTCTGGACCTCTTCAGCCACCGCTTGATAGAAGACTTCAGCCGGATGATGGATCTCCAGCCCTCGCTTGGGCTTGGATGAAGACTTCGGAGCCTGGAGCGATCAGTGATACCTGGCATGGTGAAGACAAGGTAGGAAGATCTTCAGGGGCTTAGTGTTAGGTTTATTTAAGGGGGGTTTGGGTTAGATTAGGGGTATGTGGGTGGTGGGTTGTAATGTTGGGGGGGGATATTGTATGTTTTTTTCTACAGGCAAAAGAGCTGATTTCTTTGGGGTATGCCCCGCAAAAGGCCCTTTTAAGGGCTGGTAAAGTAAAAGAGCTTTTCTATTTTAATTTTAGAATAGGGTAGGGCATTTTTTTATTTTGGGGGGCTTTGTTATTTTATTAGGGGGCTTAGAGTAGGTGTAATTAGTTTAAAATTGTTGTAATATTTTTATTATGTTTGTAATTATTTTTTTTATTTTTTGTAACTTAGCTTTTTTTATTTTTTGTACTTTAGTTAGTTTATTTAATTGTATTTATTTATAGGTATTTTATTTAATTTATTTATTGATAGTGTAGTGTTAGGTTTAATTGTAGATAATTGTAGGTATTTTATTTAATTAATTTATTGCTAGTGTAGTGTTAGATTTAATTGTAACTTAGGTTAGGATTTATTTTACAGGTAATTTTGTAATTATTTTAACTAGGTAGCTATTAAATAGTTCTTAACTATTTAATAGCTATTGTACCTGGTTAAAATAAATACAAAGTTGCCTGTAAAATAAATATAAACCCTAAAATAGCTACAATATAATTATAATTTATATTGTAGCTATATTAGGGTTTATTTTACAGGTAAGTATTTAGCTTTAAATAGGAATAATTTATTTAATAAGAGTTAATTTATTTCGTTAGATCTAAATTATATTTAACTTAGGGGAGTGTTAGGGTTAGGGTTAGACTTAGCTTTAGGGGTTAATAAATTTATTAGAGTAGCGGTGAGGTCCGGTCGGCAGATTAGGGGTTAATGCTTGAAGTTAGGTGTTGGCGATGTTAGGGAGGGCAGATTAGGGGTTAATACTATTTATTATAGGGTTATTGAGGCGGGAGTGAGGCGGATTAGGGGTTAATAATTTTATTATAGTAGCGGTGAGGTCCGGTCGGCAGATTAGGGGTTAATAATTGTAGGTAGGTGGAGGCGACGTTGGGGGCGGCAGATTAGGGGTTAATAAATATAATATAGGGGTCGGCGGTGTTAGGGGCAGCAGATTAGGGGTACATAGGGATAACGTAGGTGGCGGCGGTGAGCGGTCGGCAGATTAGGGGTTAAAAATTTTTAATAGAGTTGCGGCGATGTGGGGGGACCTCGTTTTAGGGGTGCATAGGTAGTTTATGGTGTTAGTGTACTTTAGAGCACAGTAGTTAAGAGCTTTATGAACCGGCGTTAGCCCAGAAAGCTCTTAACTACTGACTTTTTGCTGCGGCTGGAGTTTCGTCGTTAGATTTCTAACGCTCACTTCAGCCACGACTCTAAATACCGGCGTTAGAAAGATCCCATTGAAAAGATAGGATACGCAATTGACGTAAGGGGATCTGCGGTATGAAAAAGTCGCGGCAGGAAAGTGAGCGTTAGACCCTTACCTACACGACTCTAAATACCAGCGGTAGCCCAAAACCAGCGTTAGGAGCCTCTAACGCTGGTTTTGACGGCTAACACCAAACTCTAAATCTAAGCCATAGATTATAATATTCTTCCTAAAAATATATGGTTTCAAAGGGGATTTAGTTAAGGTTGCTGGGCAGCCTCTATCTGCTGTTCTCCTCTCCTGAAGGTGCATTTGAGTTTTGGCCACCCACAGCACATTTTACCTCACTCATGTTACCAGTTGTCAATCTAGTATCTCACCCTGAGAGTTCTCTTTTTATCTAAAGTTCAACTTCTCCAAAGCAGAGCTTCTCCTCATTTTTGCTTCATCTGCTACTCCCATCCCTCAAATCTCAATTACTGTGGACAACATCATTACTTTCAACCGTCATTAGTACTTACAAACAGTGATATAGTACCTGAAGTGTCTGTGGGTGAGAACATAGGCTCTAGTGAGAGTGTATGGTTTAATATTAAGGCAAAGGTATTGTGCAACCATAGTAAAACAAACATTTTAAAAAGGCAGATTTTTCTTACATTGGCAAATACCTAAATGATTCTATAAAATAGATGGCACAGATTACAGGAGCTCAAGAACAGTAGGAATATTTTAGGAATAAAGTATTGGGGCATATTTATCAAAGTGCGAGCGGACATGATACGATGTAGTGTATCATGTCCGCTGCACATTGACAAATGCCTACGCTGTCTGCATTTATTATTGCACAAGCAGTTTACCAGAACTGCTTGTGCAATACTGCCCTCTGCAGATTTGCGGCCAATTGGAGTGTCAATCAACCCGATCTTATTCGATCGGGTTGATTTCTGTCTGCCGCCTCAGAGCAGGTGGACAAGTTATGGAGCAGTGGTCTTTAGACCGCTGCTTCATAACTTCTGTTTCCACTGAGCCTGAAGGCTCACTGGAAACAAGGGGCATCAAGCTCCATTTGGAGCTTGATAATTTGGCCCCTTGGTGGGGATACAACAGGCAAAAGCAGCTATTTCAAATGACAAAATAAATTAAAACAATTTAATACTCTCCAGCAGGTAAAATGTGTCACTATAAACATATTAAAGGGGGGGGGGATCACAGTGCACTGTCCCTTTACTATACAATGGCGTTGATTAATTGACAATATTTTTTTTAAAGTGCAGTATTTTGTGTTGTTATCAATAGTATTTGTTTTTAAAGGAAAAATCCATTTGACCTGGTGCATTATGGGTATACAGTACATTTGTCTATGAGGTGTAAATTATATGCATTATACATTTTGTCTAAGTTCATTTATTGTTTTTTATTTTGAGGTTTTTGCTTTAGAAACAAGATTACACTTTTATGCAATCTCACTCTACCAAACACGTTTATGCAATCTTTCCCTATCAACCACGTTTATGTACTCTTGGTTGGTACAATAAGATTGCATGAATGCTGTTGGTAGAGTGAGATTGCATAAAAGCGGTTGGTACAGTGAGATTGTATAAAAGCGGTTGGTACAGTGAGATTGTATAAAAGCGGTTGGTAGAGTGAATTTGCATAAATGTGGTTGGTACAGTGAGATTACATAAAAAACGTTGGTACAGTGAGATTACATAAAAGCGGTTGGTAGAGTGAGATTGCATAAAAGTGGTTGGTAGAGTGAGATTGCATAAAAGAGGTTGGTAGAGTTAGATTGTATAAATGTGGTTGGTAGAGTGAGATTGCATAAAAGTGGTTGGTAGAGTGAGATTGCATAAAAGAGGTTGGTAGAGTGAGATTGCATAAAAGAGGTTGGTAGAGTGACATTGCATAAAAGTGGTTGGTAGAGTGAGATTGCATAAAAGAGGTTGGTAGAGTGAGATTGCATAAAAGAGGTTGGTAGAGTGACATTGCATAAAAGTGGTTGGTAGAGTGAGATTGCATAAAAGAGGTTGGTAGAGTGAGATTGCATAAAAGAGGTTGGTAGAGTTAGATTGTATAAATGTGGTTGGTAGAGTGAGATTGCATAAAAGCGGTTGGTAGAGTGAGATTGCATAAATGTGGCTGGTACAGTGAGATTACATAAAAGTGGTTGGTACAGTGGGATTACATAAAAACTGTTGGTAGAGTAAGATTGCATAAAAGTGGTTAATACAGTGAGAATACATAAATGTGGTTGATACAGTGAGATTACATAAAAGCTGTTAGTAGGGTGAGATTACATAAAAGCGGTTGGTAGGGTGAGATTACATAAAAGAGGTTGGTAGGGTGAGATTACATAAATGTAGTTGGTAGGGTGATCCATGGCAAAACTCCCACGGAAAATTAGATAGTTGATGCAGAGTCTGGTTTTAAGCCATAAAGGGCATAAATCACCTAACATTGCTAAATTGTTTGGAATAACGTGCTTTAAAACATCAGGTATGATGTTGTATCGATCAGGTAGTGTAAGGGTTACGCCCGCTTCACAGTGACAGACCAAACTCCCCGTGTAACGCACCGCAAACAACCGCAAACAGTCCATTTGCACAACCACGAGATAGATAGATTTGATAGATAGATACATAGATTACATAGATCAATAGATGCAATATACATTTGATAGATACGAGTACACACAGTATATGCTGTGAGCCTGACACACAGGCTGGCAGTGGCAGGCTGGCCTGCTGGCAACTGAAATTAGATTACACTAGCAGACTGATGTAAAAGTTTTTTTTTTTAATTTACACCAGATATGAGTGGTGGCACTGAGCAAGTAGGCACAGTATATGCTGTGAGCCTGACACACAGGCTGGCAGTGGCAGGCAGGCAACAGCTATTAGATTACAATAGCAGACTGATGTAAAAGTTTTTTTTTTTTTAAATTTACACTACTGTTACACCAGATATGACTGGTGGTGGCACTGAGCAAATAGGCACAGTATATGCTGTGAGCCTGACACACGCTGACAGGCAGGCAAATGCAATTAGATTACAAAGAAAAAAGAAAAAAATACGACTGATGTTCTAGCCCTAAAAAGGGCTTTTTGGGGTGCTGTCCTTACAGCAGAGATCAGATGAGTCCTTCAGGACTGTAGTGGACACTGAATACACTAGCCTAGCTATCAATTTCCCTATAAAATCAGCAGCAGCAGCAGCACTATCCCTCCTCTCACTAAGAATGCAGGATCAGAATGAATCTAAAATGGCTGATGCCCAGGAGCTGGGAGGGTCTGGGAAGGAGTGTCTGCTGCTGATTGGCTGAAATGTGTCTGCAGACTCTGAGATACAGGGTCAAAGTTTACTCAATGATGACGAATAGGGGGCGGATCGAACATCGCCTATGTTCGCCAGCCGCGGCAAACGCGAACAAGCTATATTCGCCGGTAACTGTTCTCCGGCGAACTGTTCGCGACATCACTAGAGAGCAATACTAAGGCTCGAGTGCAAAAGCTGTCTTTCAACTTGTAGTACACGTGCACAGATGTTCATAATGTACTCTAGGATACACTTCCACACAAACCCAAATTACACTAGAAATCTCACACAAAATACCATGCCACTTGTAATCCAGACCTAATAGGGGTGCATATTGTCAGAAAAGGGAATATAGGGTGTATGAATATGGGTTACTCAAGTACTGAACCTTCTGTAAAAATGAAAGTTTTATTTCAGCAGGACAGGCTGTCCCACTGGGTAACAAGCAGGTAACTGTACAGCATGATGGTGTGAAAGGAATGTAACCATAGACCAGACTTTCATAGGCAGAAATAGTTAACTTACACAAATTGTATCACACACAAATGTACAGAAAATAAAAGACTAATCTTGACTATGTGTTTAAAATATTACATCACACAATACACTTACAAAATAGGAAGGTGTATCTATCCACAGCTATTCTTGGGTTTATCAGAGCTATCTCTTAGAGAAGTCACTGTTTCTTGTTTCAGTTATAACAAATTACAACAAATGTATATCAATAGTAGCCACTTTCTCCTGGTTGGCTATAATGGCACACAACAAATGTTAGGAAATTCTTGGTCAGTTGTGGTCAGGTTTTGATCTCCTTCACCCGTCCCTCTGTTCCACTGTAATTGCAAAATGATTGGAAATGCTTATAATGTGCCACAATATACCATTGATCTTTATCCCACACATATAACCTGCATTACTATAACTTATTTCTCTGACTTTATTGCCTCAGATCCCTTGTCTTCTTTCTCAACTATTTGTCATGTATTTCCTTTAATATGTAACCTAACAAGCTCACCTGCCCTGCTAATCACCTTGTGTAAAGGTCCTATGCATTAGATAATTACTCAGTGCCAGGGTCCGCTACCTCTTTATCTATGGTTGCCACCTTGGTCATGTTAAGATGGACAGTTATGAGTTACACATGTTGCAGGATGGATAATAATCTTAGCTAACAATTTTATAACATAATTTATACATTTATACTATTTGGTATTCCAGAGGTTAAAAAAAGCAGAGCTAGTCGCTTGAGTCACACGGTATAAAAAACAAATACATACATGCAAAGGATCACAAACAGCTCTTTGGTCTGACTAGATTATCTTACAATTCTTGTCAGTACAGAGATTCATAGAAAGGGGATACCCTATACCACTCCTTGAGCAGGAAATCAAAAGGATTAATGCTGAGGAGGATGTTAAGAAAGTCAGCAGGGTGAAAGCTTAAAGATTAGTATTTACTTCACAGTAAGAGTGGAGCGCAAACGTTTGCGTGCGATATTGGGTTTTTGTGTTCATTTGTGCGTAGGTTAAATTGTGCCGGTATTACAAATTGAAAGTAAATGCAATCACTTGAGCACAATTAAAGTTAACACTTGTTGGGTTAGCGCGCCCTCAGAGCAAAAACGTTTCTTACACATACAAAATAAATACAAATTAGAGTTACACTCATAATAACACTAACTATTACAAATTATTTAAAAAATATTGCACCAAACAGTTATAAGGGCTCAAAGATATAATATCTCAGGTGTTGGAAAACAAGGCAGGCAAAGGGCTTTAACATTGAGATACATACATATACAACTCTAAAGATCGATAGCTATGTATATATATATATATATATATATATATATATATATATATATATATATGTCTATATATGTGTACATATGTATTTATATGTGTATATATGTATTTACAGATAAATATATATATATATATATATATATATATATGCATGCACATATGAACGCATAATTACATATATAGACAAATATGTAAGTGCATTGGAGCCCTTTGCAGTTAAGTAGATGAAAACATGTAAAAGCATATTTATGCAATATTCATTTTTAATAAATGTTTTATTATGTATTTACTGTAATCATTTCACATTCCAATGTTCTGCACATAGCATAATATGTATTTAAATAGATATTCCTATATATATATATATATATATATATATATATATATATATATATATATATATATATATATATATATATATATGTATATATATCTATACCCATATATAGTCATGAGGGTTTTTTTTTTTTCATTTTGGAGGTCCAAATCGAGGAATCAAACCAGAAGGTGGAATCACATTAATGGGACCATATCCTTTAGTGCACTCATACACAAATTGTTGTATTTGTAATCTGTTGGCTTCTATGGGGAATAGGTTATTGTGCGTACACGATATTGTAAGTTCGGCTTTTTGAGCATGTCGGGTTAACGTGAGAGCTCGTAATACCAGCGCAACCCGATGCGTGCAAAAAGTTTACTTCTAGCATAATTAGCTCTCTAGCGAAAATACTAAGTAGTGCTCCACTCATAATCTGGACCTTAGCAATTAGATAACTAAGATTGTAAGGAGGCATTGGGACTCAAGAACTGTAATATAGAAATTAAGTAATTTCAACAGATTCCTATAATTGCCTATAGAAGGGATAAAAGTTTGAGGGACCTTAATGTTAGGACTGATGTGAGTCCTGAAAGAATAAAGAGGCAGGGATTTATCACTGTAAAGTCCTTTGGGTCCTACCCATGTTTAGAATAATAAAGGGAAAATTATTTGTACATTCAAGAACTGGTCATAAATGTAAATGAAAGGGTACTATACTTATATACATCTTATATAATGTATATGATTAAATGCCCCTGCACCCTAATTTATATAGGGGAGACAACAAGGAAAGCACGGGAAAGGATTAATCAGAACACATCAAACATCATATGTAAGAATGAGGAGGCCCCTGTCTCCAGTCACTTCATCAAAGCGAGCTACAATGTAAGTCAATTGAGATGGCAGATTACAGATCATGTGGGCAAAATGAGATGTAGTGGAGGCAGGGAAGTTTTTTAAAAACAAAAGGAGTTTCACTGGATATATAATTTGGATAGTTTGTACCCTAAAGGACAACAATAAGGAAATATGATTTTCATTAATTATATATATATATATATATATATATATATATATATATATATATATATATATATATATATATATATATATATATATATATATATATATGAGAAAGAGAGAGAGAGATGTGCTTAGTTGAAAAAATGGCTCCTTTATTTTCAGGAAACAATAGTCTTGTTTACAATTCTATATTGGTGGTATTTTGTCAGCTCCTATTAACATGTATTTAAGAAATTATTTAATATGTGATAAAATTAAGTGCCACTAGGTGGCAACAGAGAATTGTTAAAGGTGCATGATCCCCAAAAACTCACCTTTAGAGTCTTATTGCAATGCTTTTACCTATCATTTAAGGCTGTAAGGTGTAAAGAATATGCATGATTAAGGCCAAGATGTATTATCTGGATGCTGAAATAAAGATGAATTGAGTTTCATTATATGGCGCTGAGGACTTTTTGTACTCTGGCTTGTCAGTATTTTGAGGTCCCTCAAAGAAGTGTAGAATGGCAGATTTTGGGTTGAGAATGGTTTATCACACTATACTGTGTTCTACATATGCAGGATATACACATACATTAAGATATAATGCTCAAAAAAGAAAACAAAAAGTAATGACTCTCTTTGCCGGCCAGTTCTTGATAATCAGGGCTTATGCAAAGGGTTTTACCTATGTGTGAGGGCTACGTGCATGAGGCTTTCGCTTTGTCTCTATTTGTGATCGTTCTTTCAGTTTCAGGTGTGCTGATTTCATACTGCTAGCTGATCCAGATCTTATAGATATGCTGCCTGGGTAATTCTCTAATACAGGGCTAGATTACAAGTGGCGCATTAACAGTTATTCGCAAGCAAGAAGGGTTTTTTCGTGACGTTTTGGGTTTTCTGCTCGTATTACAAGTTGAAAATGCATGCAATCGTTTGAGCGCAATTGAAGTTAACGTGCATCGGTTTAGCGCAACCTCAGACCTCTGATTAACTGTTTCTAGAAGAAAGAAAAAGCCTCACAAAACACATCACAAATACATTACAAAGTACAATAACACCATCTAATAAAAATTATTTTAAAAAAAGTTATAAAGGCTCAAAGATATGAGGTCTCAAGGAAAGAGCTTTAACATAGATCTACAGGTATATATACATCTAAAGATGGATATGTATGTGTATGTATATTATTTATCTATTGGCTTCGGTTTTTTACACTTAAAGGGGCATGAAACCCAAAATTTGTCTTTCATGAATTAGGTAGAATATACAATTTTAAACAACTTTCCAGTTTACTTCTATTATCAAATTTGTTTAAATCTCTTAGTATCATTTGTTTAATGAGCAGCAATGCACTACTGGTTTCTAACTGAACTTATGGGTGAGCCAATGACAATCATTATAAATATGCAGCCACCAATCAGCTGCTAGAACCTAGGTTCTTTGCTGCTCCTGAACTTGCCTAGATAAACCTTTCAGCAAAGGATAACAAGAGAAGGAAGCAAATTAAATAATATAAGTAAATTGGAAAGTTGTTTAAAATTATATGCTCTGTCTAAATGTCTAAATATGACTTTACTGTCCCTTTAATATAACTTACTGTTATGTTGTCTTATTTTTTTTTAACTTAAAGGGATAGTACAGTCCAAATTAAACTTTCATGATTCAGATAGGTAGACTGACCATATTGCCGCTTTAAAAAGGGACACATATGAAAAATACATATGTCAGGGCTGTTTAAAGAAATGCTTTGAATATTGTTCTGTTGTAAGAACCCTGACATATGTATTTTTCATATGTGTCCCTTTTTAAAGCGGCAATATGGTCAGCCACCAGATAAGGCATGTAATTTTATAACAACTTTCTAATTTACTTTTATCAGCAAATTTGCTTTGTTCTTTTGGTATTCTTTGTTGAAAGCTAACCTTAGAAAGGCTCATATGCTTGTTTCTAAGTCCTTGAAGGCTGCCTCTTAACTGAAGGCATTTGACAGTTTTTCACAGCTAGAGGGCATCAGCTTGTGTATTTCAGATGAATAACATTGTGCTCACGCACGTGGAGTTAAGAGTCAGCACTAATTGCATAAAATGCAAGTCTGTCAGAAGAACTGAAATAAGGGGGCAGTCTGCAGAAGCTTAGATACAAGGTAATTAAAGAGGTAAAAAGTGTATTTTTATTACTGAGTTGGTTCTGCAAAACTAGGGAATGGGTAATAAAGGGATTATCTATCTTTTTAAACAATACATTTTTTGGTGTTAACTATCCATTTAATTTGTGCAGTGTCCACTACTTCCTGCCACAGCCTTACAAGGAGGCTGGGATATCTACAGTAAGGCGTATATAGCTTGAGGTTATACATCTTCTAAAGTAACTTGAGCTGGTTTACTATTCAGATAATGCTAGAGAGTAAGCCTGTTTGCTCATATTACAAGTAAATTGTTTGCTATTTTTACACATTCTTCCTTTTTATGTTTACTTTAATGTAATTCATACATTTTTACTAAAGGAGCAATGTTTCATGTCCCTTTAATATTTAAAAATGTCTCCTTCCCCTCAAAATTTGCTTATTGCATAGACAATCTGAAACATGAAGTAGCTTTATAGTCCCAAAAATCAGATCCATGGGACAACATCCGAGTTGCAGAGCTGGGTCTCACTAAATTAAAGGGACATGAAACCCAAAAAAGGATTCAGATAGAGAATACAATTTTAAACAACTTTCCAATTTACGTCTATCATTTAATTTACTTCCTTCTCTTGTTATCCTTTGTTGAAAGGTTTAACTAGGTAAATTCAAGAGCAGCAAAGAACCCAGGGTCTAGCAGCTGATTGGTGGCTGCATATTTATTCCGATTGTCATTGGCTCACCCACGTGTTCAGTTAGAAACCAGTAGTGCATTGCTGTTCCTTCAACAAATGATACCAAGAGAATTAAACACATTTGATAATAGAAGTAAACTGGAAAGTTGTTTAAAATTGTATTCTCTGTCTGAATCATGAAAGAAAAAATGTGGGTTTCATGTCCCTTTAATTAATCAAGGTCTTAGTCACCTACAAACACACAGTTACTAGTTGTTTGTATTATATTACTGGTAATAAGTTGAGTAAACTTTGCCCTGACACAGCACATGAACACTGAACTTGTTATCTTTGTGTCAGCACCTACAATCATATCATAAGGCGTAGGAGTGAAAAGGGATTGTTTGCTTTGTGAGAAATCCCTGTTTATTTGTTGTGCTACATTATTATACACCTATCACACTAGATCAAATAAAAACAATTACTACTCAAACTACATTTACACTGAATTTGTTGCTAGTTATTCACAGTATGCTTTTCATGCCTCTGATGTGCTCCAAACAGTTTAATGCTGACAGTATGGAGCTTTTCTACAAATCTCAATGGGAAACATACACCTAGATTACGAGTTTTGCGGTAACAGGGGTACGGTGTTAACGCACAGTTTTCCCTCATCGCTCACCTAAAGTAACGCTGGTATTACAGGTTCTTTTAAACCCGGCGTTAGCCGCAAAAAGGTGAGCGTAGAGCAGAATTTAGCTCCACATCTCACCTCAATACCAGCGCTGCTTACGGTAGCGGTAAGCTGGAAAAACGTGCTTGTGCACGATTTCCCCATAGGAATCAATGAGTCTGATTCGGCTGAAAAAAAAACCTAACACCTGCAAAAAACGCAGCCCCATTGATTCCTATGGGAAAATACTTTTTATGTCTACACCTAACACCCTAACATGAACCTCGAGTCTAAACACCCCTAATCTTACACTTATTAACCCCTAATCTGTCGCCCCGACATCACCGACACCTGCATTTTATTATTAACCCCTAATCTGCCGCTCTGGACACTGCCGCCACCTACATTTTAGTTATTAACCCCTAATCTGCCGTCCCCAACATCGCCGACACCTACTTTTTATTTATTAACCCCTACTCTGCCGCCCACAATGTCGCCGCCACCTAACTACACTTATTAACCCCTAATCTGCCGCAGCCAACGTCGCAGCCACTATAATAAAGTTATTAACCCCTAAATCTAAGTCTAACCCTAACCTAACACCCCCCTAACTTAAATATAATTTAAATACATCTAAATAAAATTACTACAATTAAATAAATTATTCCTATTTAAAACTAAATACTTACCTATAAAATAAACCCTAAAATAGCTACAATATAACTAATAGTTACATTGTAGCCATCTTAGGATTTATTTTTATTTTACAGGCAACTTTGTATTTATTTTAACTAGGTACAATAGTTATTAAATAGATATTAAATATTTAATAACTTCCTAGTTAAAATAATTACAAATTTATCTGTAAAATAACCCCTAACCTAAGTTACAATTACACCTAACACTACACTATAATTAAATTAATTACCTAAACTAACTACAATTAATTACAATTAAATTAAATAAACTAAAGTACGAAGAAAAAAAAAAACACTAAACCCAAAATAATAAAAATCCCTACCCTACACTAAATTACAAATAGCCCTTAAAAGGGCCTTTTGCGGGGAATTGCCCCAAAGTAATCAGCTCTATTACCTGTAAAAAAAAAAAGACAATACCCCCAACATTACAACCCACCACCCACACACCCAACCCTACTCTAAAACCCACCCAATCCCCCATTAATAAAATCTAACACTACCCCCTTGAAGATAACCCTACCTTGAGACGTCTTCACCCAACCGGGCAGAAGTGGACCTACAGATGGCCAGAAGTCTTCATCCGATCCAGGCAGAAGAGGACCTCCAGAGGAACAAAAGTCTTCATCCAGGCGGCATCTTCTATCTTCATCCATCCGGAGCAGAGCGGGTCCATCTTCAAGCCAGCCGACGTGGAGCATCCTCTTCCAACGACATCCAACTGAAGAATGAAGGTTCCTTTAAATGACGTCATCCAAGATGGCGTCCCTTGAATTCCGATTGGCTGATAGGATTCTATCAGCCAATCAGAATTAAGGTAGGAAAAATCCTATTGGCTGATGCAATCAGCCAATAGGATTGAGCTAGCATTATATTGGCTGATTGGAACAGCCAATAGAATGCGAGCTCAATCCTTCCTTTTAATGTTTATTTTAATGTAATTCATTCATTTTTACTAAAGGAGCAATGTTTCATGTCCCTTTAATATTTAAAAATGTCTCCCTCCTCTCAAAATGCAATCAGCCAATAGGATTGAGCTTGCATTCTATTGGCTGTTCCAATCAGCCAATAGAATGCAAGCTCAATCCTATTGGCTGATTGCATCAGCCAATTGGATTTTTCCTACCATAATTCCAATTGGCTGATAGAATCCTATCAGCCAATCGGAATTCAAGGGACGCCATCTTGGATGACGTAATTTAAAGAAACCTTCATTCTTCAGTTGGATGTCGTTGGAAGAGGATGCTCCGCGTCAACTAGCTTGAAGATGGACCTGCTCCGCTCCGGATGGATGAAGACAGAAGATGCCACCTGGATGAAGACTTCTGCCCCTCTGGAGGTCCTCTTCTGCCCGGATCGGATGAAGACTTCTGGCCGTCTGGAGGTCCACTTCTGCCCGGTTGGGTGAAGACGTCTCAAAGTAGGGTGATCTTCAGTGGGGTAGTGTTAGGTTTTATTAAGGGGGGATTTGGTGGGTTTTAGAGTAGGGTTGGGTGTGTGGGTGGTGGGTTGTAATTTTGGGGGGGTATTGTAATTTTTTTACAGGTAAAAGAGCTGATTACTTTGGGGCAATGCCCTGCAAAAGGCCCTTTTAAGGGCTATTTGTAATTTAGTATAGGGTAGGGCTTTTTTTGTACGGGGGGGCCTCGGTTTAGGGGTTAATAGGTAGTTTATGGGTGTTAGTGTACTTTTTAGCACTTTAGTTAAGAGTTTTATGTTACGGTGGAGAGTTTAAAACATACAAAATGGATTTATTAAGAATATAAAAACCAAGTTAAAAACAACTCATGCTAATTCCAGTGAAATCTCTAGCATGAAATTAGAGAAACTATCCAACGTGTTTCTCGGAAGAACCGTTTCATCAGGCATATTAGATTGATGTAAATGAACCCCTTAAATAGGGCTACGCTACTTAAAAGAGAAATAAAACTCCTCCCCTCCAAAAAAATTGACAGCCAATCAAAAACCCTTCATCTCAACAACACCAAATAGATGCATCTGTGTCTAATTGCTTGATGTAAAGCAATGTGACACTAAACAATTTATAAATATAGAGAGTAAATTATGAAATCTCATATAATGTGAAAAATTATTAATAACAGAAACAAGAATTAAAATAGCAGAATACCGCTATGTTTTTGGCTAAATTTCAGAGAGCAGCTATTAGTTATCACAAGGGACAATAACCTTTTCAATAGAATGCAATGTATAGTGATCTAAAGTTTTGTATGTTTTAGTAAAAATGGGGTACCTTACCATAGTGTGATACATATACCTACAGCTTCAGGGTACTGCCATGGGTTCCAGTATCACCCCTACATATGCTAACATCTATATGAATATTTATGAGGAATGTTTTGTATATAGCCATCCATTATTTTTGTTGTATGGCACCACTTGGTGGCGATATATAGATGACATGGTTGGGTGACATTGGAACCCTGGAAGAATTTGTGAATGATCTGAACTCTGTGACTCATCACATCAGGTTTAAATTGGTGTGTAGTGAGGAGAGTGTGGTATTTCTGGACACTAGGGTGTTGAAAGATACCCATGGTCTTGTAATTGATCTACATAAGAAGGATACAGACTGTAACACTCTACTTCACTATACTAGTGTTCATCCCCCTTCCCTGATTCAATTGCTCCCCAGGTACCAACTCTTAAGAGTAAGACGTATTGTATCTGAAACTGGTCCAGTTAAACAGAGACTTATGGAGATGGGTGATCATTTCAGGGACAGGGGTTATCCTAATGGTTTAATTCAAAGTGAGATTGATAAAGTTTTGGAAATCCCTAGGCAATCCCTGTTAGAACCAAAAAAGGTTGGGGGTAGCACAAAGAAAAAATCAGAAAGGCTAGTGTTTGTTAAAGGTAGCATGAAGTGCTTCATGGTCCTGGATGTCCGACTGCTAACGGCTTCTGTAAAGGATATGGGAGAATGTTACCCTCTCACCTGCTCTTGTTCTGCCCGGTATATACACCTCACTCCGGTCGCACAGACTTCCAAGCCCTCTGGGATCTATAGGGCTCCACTGTTTTGTGGCTTTGAGATTCCCCTTCGGCGTCTGATGTCACAATACACGTGCTTGGTTGCGGCCAATCGGTAGGTTGTCCACTCGGGCTGACAGCGATACTTCAATCCAGTACGGTAAGCCCCTCTTGGCGTAATTTTTTAGCCAATGTTCCCAATTAAGCAGTCAAATTCATAGTATTATTTTTAAACACTGACATATATTATAGAAATCTTCAGAGGGTGCTTCGTAATCCTAAATGGTATGAGCGCTATTCTTCGCTGTGTGACATGTATATTTCATTGGGCTGTGCTTGGCAGTTCCGCCCGGAGCAGCAGCCTATCGTAGGATTGTATCAAGGGGGTGTGTCCCCGTCCACGCTCTATCGTGTTGGTTCCCTGATCTCGCACCGGACTTACAGGCGAGCGCATTTTACAGAGTCTCTGTGTAACTCTATATTACAGAAACGCAACCCTGAAGTGAAATAATTTAGGGAATTACCAATGCCTGCCTACAGAAAGGGCAGAAATTTAAAAGATGAGTTGGTACGGGCTGATATAGGTTCTTCAAGTAAAAGGGCTTTAGTACAAAGTTATATTGTCAAGAAAAATTGGGGCAACTCCCCTTGTCCTAGCTGTCCTAATTGTAATAGTATTATTAAGGGTTCCATTTTTTGCCATCCTAGTACAGGACGGAAATATGAAATCAGGAGACATTTTACATGCAATACTGATTTCCCTGTATATTATATTAAGTGCCCGTATGAGCTTGGGTACGTGGGGTAGACCATCCATACTGTCCACAAACATATTATTCAACATAAAAGTAATATCAGGACCAAGAAAACTGATGCCCCAGTAGCTAACCACTTTTTGTCTGCAGGACATAATTTGAGCCAACTTAGGTTTAAAATTTTGGAACATATTAAATTCCCTAGGAGAGGGGGTGATAGATCAAAAACCCTGAAAATAAGGGAGGCCTTCTGGATTAGTAAACTTGGGACTATGTACCCCAATGGGATGAACAGGTAGCTAGATTTATCTTTATGTCTGTGATGGTTATGCTGTATGTTTCAAATTTTTATTTTCTGTAATAGCACTTTATTTGGTCATTTTTTAAATACTATGAGATGTGTATTTCCTCCTTTGTTAGCCTGAATATCACTATGTGCTGTTGTAAATTTATATATTGATGCTTTTTCAGAAATTTTGAGATGATGTTATACTAAGTTTGTAGTCCTCCAGGTGTCAATACTTAAGATATTTAGGTATTTGGGGTGTGTGGCTGAGAAGGTTTTTAAGTAATGATGTTTGCAGGTATATTCATACATGATTAAGGACTAGGTCCGAAACGTGGTATGATTTTGGTCTGGCTGTCAAGCTGTTTTCAGCTTAATATAATCTGTTGAAGATATTGGTGGTGCTGCTCCTTTCTTTGTTTTTGTATTGACTTTAGAGTTTTGTGCGTGACCCTTGGAGCTGTCACACTATCAGTACACCTAGGTGCTGTAATACTTTGATTGTTACCATAGTGTGATACATAGACCATTAAAAATGCTTACATATTGTGTAATGTGATAGGATATGGTTGCACAGTCGCCATTCAGCTTGTGTTCTATTTCGTTACCAGTATCAGGTCAGTAACACATAGGGAGACTCCGCCCCCTGCATGCGCAATGATTGATTCAATCAGTGCGTGGTGATTGGTGCAGTGTCATATGACGCATCTGTGTCAACAGTGCGTGATGATGAGTGTAGTGTCAGATGACACACTGTGTATACAGATCTCAGTAACTGACAGAGTGTTCAGAACAGGGAAATAAAGAAGTAAATGTGTCATCATCGATGTGACAAACATAACTATATTAGTGCTGTGTCACTAAGCCAAAAATATGTATATAGGAAGGTATATAAGTGAAACAATTTGGTGTTGAGATTCTGGTGTACAGAAAAGAAAAAAAACAAGGCTTAATATATGCATGTTGAGGAATAGAACAAACACCTAAGACAAAAACAGCAGAATCTATCACTTCATTGAGACCTAAAGGAAACATAGTTTGGAATCTGTATATCCAGAAGGTCTCCCTTTGTCTAAGTTTAGTGAACCTATTATACTGGCGACTGGGAGGGATGCTTTTCTAAAGGAGTAATTTTTAACTTGCATTATCCCGGATGATGTTCCTGACAAATATCTCTGGACACACTATGTTTCAGTGATTTATGTGTCACGCTCCTAAGATGCTCACTCCATCTGACTCTGATTTTCCTACAGGTACAACCTATATATTGCATCCCACATTCACATGTGAGTGTATATATAACATAGATTGAGCCCCAAGATAGTCTTCCTCTGATGGGAAAATACTCCCCTGTGGTATGATCTGTCAAACCAGTGCATCCATGTGCAGTATATTTGCACATGAAGCCTCATTTTTTGCCACACTTAAAAATACATTTTTTACCAGGTAAGGCTGGATAAGTAGATTTTATGTTTCTGTTCTTATTTATAACATTTTTGGACATTACCACTTTCCTAGGCGCAAGTTTTTGTTTTAAAGTTCTCTCCTATATATCAATCTTGGTTGTGGGGATAGTATTTTCTTTAGAATAGGATCTCTCATTAGGATGGGCTAGTGTTTTTTCAAGACTCTACTGACAGCCTTATGGTTGGAATTATACTGGGTGACAAACAAGGGCTGTCCCTTTAAATTGGTACTAGTCTCGTTCTTTTTGGTTTTATAAGATGTCAATAACTGTGCTCTATCTAGTTTCCTTGCTCTATCACAGCTGATTTTGATAAGACCTAGAGGATAAACTTTTTCTTGAAATCTTTCCAGGAGTATATCAGATTGTTCATTATATTTCTCAATAGTGCTACAATTTCTTCTCATCCTACAGAATTGACTGTAAGGTATATTTACTTTCCAACTTGTTAGGTGGTTGCTGGAAAAGTCTAGAAAATTATTGCAGTCCACATGTTTAAAATAGGTGGATGTACATATATTACCATCTGTACCCCAAGTAAGAACTATATTTAAAAAATCAATAGTATGCTCTTGTAAGTTAGATGTAAAACTGATGCCCATACTATTGGCATTTAGAAAGGACTCAAATTCATTTTTTTCCCATTATTTCAAAAAAAAATTACACTAAACAGGTCTTATATTGATATTGATACCACTTTAGTGAAGATTTACATCAAGCATACTATATGCCTTAACTGTAACCAGTATAAGAATCACTGCACATATTTAAGCTTTGACAACTATGGTATTTATCAATATATCAATATATCAACTATGGTATTTATCATATCATACCAATTATTATTTACATTACAAATTTTACAACTTTAATCACCATAGGTTTTGTTGTTCACATATAGATTCCCTAAGCTATTGGAGCTTCTAACACACACCAGTTTGTTTTTATATATATATATATATATATATATATATATAGATATTTCCTTTATAATACATGTTTTATAAATTATACTCCACTGTTCACCTTACACTATGAGCTCACGTAATATTACCTGATCTCTTATTACTATCTGAGACTATAGATTGGTATGTGTTTTATTCATATTACTATTAAAGATCGGATAATGTGCACTAATTAGATTAGGGAATCATATATTTTTTACTATGATATATATTTTTGTAACACAGCACTAATATATTTGCAACATCGATGATGACACATTCACTTCTTTATTTCCCTGTTCTGAACAGTCTGTCAGTTACAGGGATTTGTATACACAGTGCGTCATCTGACACAACACTAATCAACACGCACTGTTGACACAGATGCGTCATATGACACTGCACCAATCACCACGCACTGATTGAACCAATCATTTGGGCATCCAGAGGACAGAGTCTCCCTATGTGTTACTTACCTGATACTGGTAACAAAATAAAACACAAGCTAAATGGTGACCGTGCAACCATATCCTATCACATTATACCCAATATGTAAGCATTTTTCATGGTCTATGTATCACACTATGGTAAGGTACCCCATTTTTACTAAAACATACAAAACTTTAGATCAGTACACGTTGCATTCTATTGAAAAGGTTATTGTCCCTTGTGATAAGTAATGGCTGCTCTCTGAAATTTAGCCAAAAACATAACGGTATTCTGCTATTTTAATTCTCATTTCTGTTATTAATGATTTGCCACATAATATGAGATGTCACAATTTACTCTCTATATTTATAAATTGTTTAGTGTCACATTGCTTTACATCAAGCAATTAGGCACAGGTGCAACAATTTGGTGTTGTTGAGATGAAGGGTTTTTGATTGGCTGTCGTTTTTTTTGGAAGGAGGAGTTTTATTTCTCTTTTAGGTAGAGTAGCCCTATTTTAGAGGGTTCATTTACATCAATCTAATATGCCTGATGAAACATTTCTTCCAAGAAACGCGTTGCATAGTTTCTCTAATTTTATGCTAGAGATTACACTGGAATTAGCATGAATTGTTTTTAACTTGGTTTTTATATTCTTAATAAATCTTTTGTATGTTTTAAACTCTCAGTGCTCAGTGTCTATTTCCTAGCCTACACTACCTTGAGGGTTGTTTTGCCCTCCCACTTCATTACACTGCAGATCCTGTGTTGCTGTGCTCCTGGATTCACAAACACGCTGGAGTTCAGCTAGCTGGACTGCTGATTAAAATCCAGCCTGCCCCTACAGGCACAAATGAGTGCCATTGTTACATGTGAGTACCCTGTGTCTTCTCACTGTGTTTGATGTACCTTGCGCTATTGATTTGCACATGCAGCGCCCCTGTTCTGTTCTGTTCTATTGTTTTGCTGTATAGTCTCCACACCTACCCTGGTGAAGTTAGAGTGCTGCCTTTCTGCTTCAACAAGTTAAAGATTCTGTGTTCCTGTCCTTTGGACTCTTTATCACTGATACCTGGTTGGATGCTATAAGTATATAGCCATTAATGCTTATATTCCTTTACAAACTGGTGCTATCTTTATAGCCCCCTTAAATCTACATGTTGTTGCTAATTTAACATATTTTGTTCATCCTGTATTATTGTTCTGTTCTGCTTATTGTCAGTTATACATATATATATATCTATCGTTTAACAATCATTACCTCTATTTTATCTTTTTTTTTTTTTTTTTTTATAATATTTTTTTATTGAAGTCATAAATAAATACAGCCAACGAATATGCCTCAAAACATATACAGAAAAGTGCAAATACAATATTGTTACATAAGTCTTACATACATAACCCTACAGTTAGGGCTTAATGTATCCAAATAGCACTCGCAATGTTATATAACTTGGGCAGTGTACAGTGTGACTTCAGTTTTATAATAAAGGTTATAACAATAAGACAAAAATTGTCCTCCCTGGACCATATAGAAGGCAAATGCAAGCGTCGACTCTGATACAATTAGGGCCAGGGGGAAATTAGCTTTACTGATTAAAGGGGAGGGGATGCAGCGGGCAAGAGCCGCTCGAAATATAATGGGGGGGGGGGTGGATGGGGGATGGAGGGCGGAGCCAGTCAGGATGGCCAACTTATATTAACTATTATCGGGACACTAAGTGAGTATTAGTTTTAACTTCCAAGTATACTCTTAAAGATATCTAGGCAGAGTATAAAGTAGTTATAAATATCGACATAGGAGCATAATGAGGTTAATCTCTAGGCCTGAACTGTAAATCTCCTATATGTCAAAGATGAGCCCCTCTCCTAGGGGGGTGCCACCTATAGGCGATGTAGGAAAAAGGAGTAGGGATATGACCCGCACGCAACCAGTACCAGCGGGAAAGGGAGGAGAGAGGCTCAGCATGAACAAATAATATGCACCAAGAAGATAGACTAGTTTAATCATCTCAGTCCAGATTGGGTCTGTAGATAACCTATAATGACAGTTTATGATCCTTATGAGGACAATAGGTAAAATAGTATATGGAAGAGGGACTGGTATAGGGGAGAGGCTGAACACCAAAATTATAACTCCTAAAAAAAACAATGTTAGACATACTCTCTGTAGGTAAATAAAACTAAATCTCAACTAAAGATGTGAATATCAAACAGTATAGGCATGTAAGCGCCGGATAGAGAAATCGTGCTAAATCAACTATCGTATGCACACATATATATAAGAGCACAACTACTAGACCATATGTGTAATTTTTGAGGTAAGCAGCCATTATCAGTGTGACATTATTTCAACAAACAGAGGCATGTCTAAGCAAGGGAAAATTAGCTATAGCTGGCAGCATTGGTAGGAGCGGGTAATACAATCATGTAACTTAAAGCTACCAGAGCCTGGTGGAGGAGCAGCGTTGCATATAAATAGAGGAAAAAAACAAAAAACACAAAAAAAAAACCTGAGAGATGTGGAACTTTCTTTCAGATTAGAAACATTAAAGCACCAAGAGAACATGGTGTAAACATCGGTGCATTAAACTATACCATAGGAGGTATTATATAGATCATGTGAAAACATACAACTGGTGTAATAAGTTAGGACAGAAATGATCAGTGCCTAATAGGTCCATATAATCTCACAACCAATTTGCTAAGGAGTATGCAGACACCTATATTAGTGACTCTGTGTTTACAGTGCGAGGAGTAAATGTATATTAGAGGGCAGAGAGCTAAAAAACAAGACAATCTACATAACACTCTAACAAAACATTAATGTCATTAGTTGCAAGTCAGTTATATGAGTGGTTGCATAGTACATAGAGAGGAGAGTGCAAAAAACCTAAAGATTCTTGTATCCCCTTTATCAACAAAAATAGTAAAGCAGAGTTCAAGTTTGGAAAGGGTGGCTTGGGGAGGGGGTGTCAGAATACCTTTCTAAATAATACTCAAATAGGTCTAGGATAACCTGCGAAATTAAGCAGTAGTGTTATATTACATATTGCCAGCTTCCTACCGTTTGTAAAGAATAGTATAGAACATATAAAATCTATTTAGCAACTCCCATATGTAGATAACAACCTATCTTGTAGTGTGGACAGGTCAGTGCAGAGTTATATATGACCTAACGTAGCTTCTGACATTAGTGTATTAACAAAACTGTGTCAAGGGGAAAGATTAACCTAGGGAGCTGATTAACCATTAAGGGTAGCACTACTCACAATATCCATATTATAAAAGAAGGATTAGACTATAGTAATAATAGTAGGTCCCAAAGCCAGTGTGCCATATCAAAGCGGAAGTCATGTGTGTATAACTCAGGCATATAAGCCTAAAAATATAGTTAGGACCAATATTTTAACTATACTATGCTGGGTCCATTATATTAGAATGCAGCATCTTTCTGTACTAGAAATGGGGGTTCTCAGTAGTTACCATTGGCTCTTTATTCTCATTGCATCTATCTCATGTGAGAAGCTTTACAAAAAAAAAAAAAAAAAAAGCCCCAATTCTGTTATAACCGTAACAGTATCCATACCCACTTTAAACAATTATTAATAACACAGGTACAAGAGCTACTACCCCTCTTAAGACATATGAGGAGGGCTAGCAGTGAAAATTTAGCCATCTAGGTTAAGATATGACTGTACTGGGCTGTAGAGAACCGAATTGTGCTAAGAGGCCAGTAGGTAAAAGTTCTAAACGGTTCCAAGTCCAATGAGTCTCAAGTACAGCTGCAAGTAGCCTAAGTTCACAGCCCAAGGATAGAGAATTCCTTACCCTGGCATAAGTCCTAGTGTTCAGCTCGCATAGAGATCCACTCAGCTGTACCGGGGACCTGCAGAAACCAAACCATAAGAGATATGTCAAGTAGAGTCAGCAGATCATAATCCCGACAACCAGAGCCCTGGCTGTGTTAGAGTGCCTCCCCTGGGTCTTGTAGATCAAACCATAAAGCAAAGCGAATAACCTCCCGGATCGAAAGTGCTTCTCAGAAATAGACACTGCAGCATATGCAGTAGAGGCAGCGAGCCGAAAAATTCCCAGGCTACTGGGACCCAGCAGTTAAATGTCTCCTTGATAACAGATTGAACACTACATCTCCTGATGTGATATTGAGATCCTCCGTTCTCTCGTGGGTCAGTTAGTGTGCGGATGTCAGCCCACAACTTCTCGGATGTCTCATCCCCGACTAGGTGGCAGATCACATTACCTTGGGCTTTAATAGCATAAGCTTCTGCAAGTGGGACCCTTTGCTGTACTCCAAAGTCACAACAATCCGTCGTGCTGGGCTGTCTGAGCTGCCACATAGCTGTATCTTGGTGTGGCTCCGCTTCCACAGTATTAGTCTCTGGTGAGCGATTTTGCGTGTGGACTTCTGGGCACAGCATGTCTACCTCAGCAAGAATAGCGGGCTGCAGGGAGCTATAGTGCTGAGGGCAATCCTGTCCGTCTACTGAAACAGGTTCAGGACTCCACTCATTCCTGCAGCTCGTTTCCTCTATGAGAAGGGATACCTAGGGCATAGCGTCTGGTAGTTTCCTCCATCCCACATGGCATTGAGGGGTCTCTTTTGGGGTTCGTAGCTGTTCTCAGATCTTCCATGAGTGCTAGATGGTGGATATCCATGGAGATTAGTAGGTTGTGTAACGCCAGCATGATTTGCTCCTCCATGGGTTGTCCTAAGCCTGGATTCGTGTGTGTAAAAAAGAAGAAAGATAGTTCTGTCTTTAGTCTTAATGCTTAGATATTTCATATAATGGCGGCTTGCTCCGTGTAGTAATCTCGTCAGGTCAGAATGGTCCCTGTGCTGTTGTAGCTTCAAAAACTCTGACGGGGTAACCTATATCAGCTACTACACATTCTAGAGCTTAAGTTCGGGAGAAATTACAGTTTAGGATTCTATTTCTTATTTCAAATATTAACTTATTGAATCCTACAGCAGGAGCTCTGGGAGAACACGTCTTGACGCTTCAGCTGCTGGCTCCGCCCCTATTTTATCTCTTTTAATGCCTCCTATAGGAGATATATTAGTATTATATTTCCTTCATCTACTAATAGTTGAGAAATCGTATCCTTGTGATCCTAGGCAGTGGGGTGCCACCAATACATGAGTTACACACTGAGATCAATGTCTATCTCATGCTATCTCATCCGGTCTTATTAATTAATTAGTCGTATTATTGAGCTGGAGCATTATGGGCATGTAGTGCATGTGTCTATGAGGTGCCATTTATATGCATTATATTGTAAAAAGTTAGTTAGGGAGTGTTAGTTACTGTAAATTTTCAAGTAAGGCAGTTTCTATCACTAAAAATGTCACTAGAGAGAGAGAGAGAGAGAGATGATTATATCTACAGTCATGGCCAAAAATATTGGCACCCCTGCATTTCTTTCAGATAATGCACCACTTCACCCAGAAAATTGTTGCAATTTCAAATGTTTAGGCATTCTTATATTTATTTCTTTTGTTTGCATTGGTATGACAAAAAAAGTGGAGAAAAAAAAGCCAAAGCTGACACATTCCACACAAAACTCGAAAAATGAACTGGACAAAATTATTGGCACCTTCTCAAAATTGTAAGAAATAATTGCATTCCAAGTTTGTGATGCTCTTGTCATTTTTAATTAAACTCACCTGTATCAATGAACAGGTGCTGACAATATAGAAATCACACCGGCAACCAGTTAAAATGGTGGAAATGTACTCAGCCTTTCTATTGTGTGTCTCTGTGTGCCACATTGAGCGTGGAAAAGAGAAAGCGCAAAAAGAATTGTCTGAGGATTTGAGAACAAAAATTGTGGAAAAGCATGGACAATCTCAAGGTTACAAGTCCGTCTTCAGAGATCTTAATGTTCCTGTGTCGACTGTGCACAACATTGTCAAGAAGTTTACAGCCTATGGCACTGTAGCTAATCTCCCTGGATGTGGACGAAAGAGAAAAATTGATCAAAGATTGCAACAAAGGATTGTTTAAATGGTGGATAAAGAACATCGATCAACTTCCAGACAAATTCAGACACAGGGTACAAATGTGTCAGCTTGCACTATACATTGCCATCTGAATGAAAAGGGACACTATGGTAGGAGACCCAGGAGTACCCCACTGCTGACACAGAAACATAAAAAAGCCAGATTTGAGTTTGCCAAAACTTACCTGAGGAAGGCAAAATCCTTTTGGGAGAATGTGCTGTGGACAGACAAAACAAAATTACAGATTTTTGGTAAAGCCCATCATTCTACTGTTTTCAGAAAAAGAAATGAGGCTTTTAAAGAAAAGAATACAGTCCACACAGTCAAACATGGTGGAGGTTAGCTGATGTTTTGGGGTTGCTTTGCTGCTTCAGGCATTTGATATCTTTACTTTGTGCATGGCATTATGAAATCTAAAGACTACCAAAGAATTCTGTGGTGCAATGTAGGGCCCAGTGTCAGAAAGTTGGGTTTCCGTCAGAGGTCATTGGTCTTACAGCAGGACAATGACCCAAAGCACGCGTCAAAAAGCATGCAGAAATGGTTTAAGATAAAGTGCTGGAGAGAACTGAACTGGCCAGCAATAAGTCCAGATCTGAATCTGATAGTGCATCTGTGGAGAGATCTCAAAAAAGCAGTTGGGAAAAGAAACCCTTCCAATCTGAGAGACCTGGAGCAGTTGGCGAAAGAAAAGTGGTCCAAAATTCCAGTAGAGAGTTGTAAGAAACTCTTTTATGGTTACAGGAAATGATTAATTTCAGTTATTTTTTCTAAGGGGTGTGCTCCCAAATATTAAATTGAGGGTGCCAACAATTTTGTCCATTTTTGGAGTTTTACATGGAATGTGTCAGATTTGGCTTTTTGTCCACTTGTGTCATACCAATACAAACAAAAGAAATAAACATGAGAATGCCTAAACATTGGTAATTGGTGCAGTATCTGACAGAAATGCAGGGGTGCCAATATTTTTAGCCATGACTGTATATATAATCATCTCTCTCTCTCTCTCTCTCTCTCTCTCTCTCTCTCTCACACACTCTCTCTCACTCTCTCACTATATATATATATATATATAGGTATAGACATATATTGTACCAAAATAACATATATATATGACTGGGGTTAACTGCCTGTGACTCTGGTGACAGTGCAGCTTCCTGAGAGTGCTGGTTTGCACCCAGGGCTGTGCATGTTACAGGGTCATGGGATGTGTACCCGGTCCAGCCTGAGAGTGCTGACCCCACCCATGTTTTGTATATGTTTGGGAAATTACATAAGCCTGTGCACCCTCCATTTTTTCACAGTTGTTTGATTGTGAGCCTGCATTGTGTGGCTGTTTAGGGACCCAGGTTTATTTGGAAGAAACCTTGACAAGGTACCTGGGCTTTTCCCATTTGGCCAGATGCGGTAACTAATTCTTCCATTGCTGCTTTTTATCTTAGTTGAGAGCTTGTGAATGAGTGCTGGACTTTTTCTGTGTGTTTATATTAAAAAATATTATTTTTTGTAATTTTCCTTGTTTGGGCCTTGCACCCAGGTCTGACTGGGGTTAACTGCCTGTGACTCTGGTGACAGTGCAGCTTCCTGAGAGTGCTGGTTTGCACCCAGGGCTGTGCATGTTGCAGGGTCATAGGATGTGTACCCGGTCCAGCCCGGTCCAGCCTGAGAGTGCTGCCCCCACCCATGTTTTGTATATATATATATATATATATATATATATATATATATATATATATATATATATATATATATATATATATAGGAATATCTATTTAGAAATACTTAGAACATATTCCGCTATGTGCAGAACATTGTTTAAAAAGATAGATAATCCCTTTATTACACATTCCCCAGTTTTGCATAACTAACACTGTTATAATAATATATGTTTTACCACTGTGATTAACTTGTATCTAAGCTTCTGCAGACTGCCCTCTTATCTCAGTCTTTTTGACAGACATGCAGTTTAGACTCCTAAATAACTCCATGGGAGTGAGCACATTTTTTATCTATATGACACACATGAACTAGTACTGTCTAACTGTGAAAAACTTTCCAAATGCTCTGAGCTAAGAGGTGGTTTTCAACGGTTTAGAAATCAGTTTGAGCCTACCTAGGTTTAGCTTTTCAAAATTACCATCAGGGGAACAAAGCAAATTTAATGATAAAAGTCAATTTGAAAGTTGTTTAAAACTGCACGCCCTATCTGAATCATGAAAGTTTAATTTTGACTTTATTGTCACTTTAATATCCAATTAATTAGATGCCATGCTAACTCACTTATAAATCCTGCTATACTGGTTTACTATAGATTTTCCTTTTTATTTAATTTTTTTGGTGGTGTATACTGTAACTATTTTTTGCTTTGATATTGTTTTATAATATGTTATAAATTTCTCTAATTCAAATGAGAGTCTTAAGGGATAATAAACAAGTAATTATTGCTTTTCTGTAAAAATTGTGCTTTGTCTCACATAATAAGCCCAAAACATTCATCTATCTCATTTTGCTACACTAAGTGCCGGGAAAACAACATCCAAACACATTTTAGTCTTAGTTTGCTTCATATAAACTAAGGAAAGGGTCATGTAATATATTTAATTTGGATACAGCTACCAAAATTTGCTGCCCACCCCAAGCCTAACTGTTTATGACAAAATATGCCCCAATCAGGAATCTTTCACAGCCTGGAAATTACAACAGAATAAAATAAAAAGAAAAGTATTTACAAATTAGAGGTACAGTTATGTTAGCAAACAATGAATAAAGTATTTCCAATCTATTTTAGTATCAAAGGAGATTTATTTGTAACATAAATACATCAGTACAGGCAGCTGAATTATCCCCAATTTACCCTAATTTAGTACACAATTTGCATTGATAGATTATGAGAACAACCCTCACATCTGGTCTTCCCTGCAGTGAGACAGACTAATCTATTAGTCATTGCTTCCTTTTGTAAGGTAATGTGAGGACATCAGACACTTTGTACGTCTGGTGGTTGTACGCGCTACTGCGCACTAGGGAGAAAAATATTCCTAATTCCTGTGTCATGATAAGATTCCCTGGAACAGTGGACAACCTGGGAAAGGATATTTCACATACAACATCGGTATTGCAATGCTTTGTCTCAGAGGAGAAATCACTTGCACCTTAGTCAATATAACCTAAACTCTGTTAGATAAAGAAGAGCGTCTAAGTCTAGGTAACAATATAGCTGCCTGGTACATGGTTCACTGAAAGACAAATAAAGCAGTTTACTGACGAAAGGATGAATTTTTGGCTATATATTTTCCAGTATTTGATAAAATCACTTCAGAATTATACGGTAATATTTAAGGAGACAGTAAAGTCCGAATTAAACTTTCACAATTCAGATAGAGAATTAAATTTTAAATAATGAACCATTTTACTTCTATTATCTAAGATACTTTGTTCTTTTGGTATCCTTTGTTAAAAAGTATAGCTAAGTAGGCTCAGGAAGAGCAATATACATTACACTTGTGTGTAATTGAAAAATTTGTTTCGCTTAGTTTTGTTTCGATTCAGGCCATAAAAAAATTTGGTTCGAGACATTCGTAATAATTCAGGATTGTGTCAGTAATTCGGTTTCGGGATTTGAAATTCGGATGCATTTGAAACCATTACCAAATTATTGTTATTGTTGGACCGAATCTTTATTACGGATTTCGGCGATTGCCAAAACAAAATTATGTTAAACCACCGCCACCACTAAATAAAACTATTAACCCCTAAATCGCTGTCCCCCCACATCATTAACACTACCTAAACCTATTAACCCCTAAACAGCACCCCCACATCGCCAACACTAACTAAACTTATTAACCCCTAAACCGCCGTTTCGAAACATCGCTGACATGAACTAAACCTATTAACCCCTAAACCGCACCTCCTCGACATCACCAACACAAACTAAACCTATTAACCCCTAAACTGCACCCCCCCACATTGCCCCCTAACCCTAAATCTAACCCTAACCCTAAACCTAACACCCCCTAACTTTAACATAATTAAAATATAACTAAATTAAAGTTACAATTATTAACTAATAATACCTATTTAAATCTAAATACAAAGTAACTTACCTATGAAATAAAATCTAAGTTAGCTACAATATAACTAATAGTTATATTGTAGCTAGCTTAGGTTTTATTTTTATTTCACAGGTAAGTTTGTATGTATTTTAACTAGACAGACTAGTTAGTAAATAGTTGTGAATTAAAAAAAACCTAAGCTGCCTTACACTAAATCATACCATTACAAAATAAAAAAACTACCATTACAAAATACAAAAAACACTAAAATTACAAAAAATATTCTAATACCCTTTAAAAAAAAAACACCCCAGTTTTTGAAGTCTTGCTTGAATGATCTTCCTCCCTGCGGCGAGAAGTCTTCATCCAGGCGGCATCTTCTATCTTTATCCTGGCGGTGCAGAGTGGGTATATCCTGAAGACATCCAGCGCGGAGCATCCTCTTCATACGGTCGCCGCCCTACACTGAATCTTCAATGCAAGGTATGCAATTCAAAATGGCATTCCTTACATTCCTATTGGCTGAAAAATTTGAATCAGCCGATAGGAATTAGAGCAGCTAAAATCCTATTGGCAGTTCAAATCAGCCAATAGAATTTAAGCAGCTCTCATTCTATTGGATGATGATTTGGGTATAGAGTTGGTATCCATGGGTTTCCTATAGAGATCTGATTTAATTCCTCCAGTGCTATCTTTTGTTAATTTAACATCCAGGAATTCAACTACATTTGGACTAATGGAGTAAGTCAATTTTAAATTTAAGTCATTAGAGTTCAGAATTTCCAAAAGCTCTTTAAAAAAAAGGTTTCCTGCCTTTCCATAGAATCAGCAGGTCATCTATGTAACGCAGCCATAATATTACATTAGCAGTATATTTTGTAAGTTGGTCATTGAATCCCATTTCTTGTTCCCACCACTCTAGATAGATGTTATCGTAGGTGGGGGCGCACAAGGAGCCTATGGCTGTTCCCTGATTTTGTAAAAAGAATCTATAATTGAAAACAAAGAAATTGTGTTTCAAGATGAATTCAAGAAGTTTAACAATGAAGTTGTTTCTGTCCTGTTTCTCTTGGGCTTCCATATTAAGAAAGAATTGTACAGCTGCACACCCTTTGTCATGTCTAATAGACGTATACAAAGATTCAACGTCACATGTGATTAGTAGTGTGTCTGTTTCAACAATTATATCCTCTAGTTTACTTAGTACATCCATAGTATCCCTTACGTACAAAGAAAAGGTTAATACTAAGCTCTCTATACTAGAGACGATCGGGCGTCCTGGTGGTTTGTCTTTTTTCTAATGGATTTTTGGTAATAGCTAGAAGGTGGAGATTTTATCATGTTTAACAGTTAAAAATGTCCTTTCTTTTTCTGTAATGGTTAATAAGATTATTGTACTGATTCGTAAATACCATAAGGGGATTGGAGAATAATGGTTTATAACAAAATTTGTCATTAAAGGGACATTATACACTCATTTTTTCTTTGCATATATGTTTTGTAGATGATCTATTTATATAGGTCATAATATTATTTTTTTTTAAAAAATGTATAGTTTTGCTTATTTTTAATAACATTGCTGTGATTTTCTGACTCCTAACCAAGCCCCAAAGTTTGATGTGAATACCGTCAGCTACCTTCTCCAGCTTGCTCCTGTTTATGTATAGGGTCTTTTCATATGCAAAAGAAGGGGGAGTGGGGAGTGTCTTATTTCCCACTTAGAATAGGCTTTCCAACTAGCTTTTCAACATAGCTAAACTGAGAGCTTCTAAGTAAGTCTTTAAAGGGACAGTTCACCCAAAAATTATTCCCAATGATCCTTTTTACATACTAGAGTGTATTAAATTGGTTGCAAGTAGCTCCTTTACTCATATTTCAGCATTTGAAATAGCTGATTTAGCTTGTGGTTTCCCAACCTATATTGAAAGTTTTGATACTGGCATATACGCTATTGACAAGCCTTAGTAAACACAGCCAGCAGAAGAGATTAGACTCCCAGTGGGATGCAGGATAGTTAAGTAATAAAATGATAATTTTCCATTGTTCTCTCTATGTATTGAGCTTTAGTGTTCCAGACAAATATAAGATAAGGAAGCAAGTGTGTGTACATAAAAGTGATAACATAATGAGATCTGATATTACCTGAAGCTCAACCCATTGTAATAGGCTGTGGTTCAAAGCACAAAACCAGCTACTTCATATATACAAATAAACCCGAAAATGCAATTTCTCAAATATTTTATACTCTGCAGTTGGTATAACAAGTCATTTAAAATACATTTATGGAAAAACTATTTTACAGTGTACTGTCCCTTTAAACCGTTTTATCATGTATTTTTATATCAGTATCTGGCCATCTTGTTCTTTATAGTAGTGTCTATTACATGCAGTTATATGAAAATGATTGTACACTGTCCCTTTAAGCTGTCGCATAGCCTCTTTAATGTACATTTCTTTCTACCAAATGATGACATAACCCCCCGTGTCCGCTGGTTTCAGCACATCATGATCCCAGCTTTGGATTTCCATTAGGGCTGCCCTTTCCTCCTTAGTTAAGTTGTCAATAGGTGTATTAGCTAAGTTAAGCAGTTCACTTGTTACTACTTTTAAAAAAGCCTCGATAAGAGGATATTTTTGGGGTGGCATAAATTGGGACTTTTTCTTAAGTACCCTGTCCAAATTTCGTTCAGTATAGTTAACTGTACCACTCTCGGTTTCTTCTAAGAGATCATATAATAAACTGAGTGTTTGTTGGTCAGTACAGTCAGTGTCCTCATGTTTACAGTACATTTTTTTCAGAGTTAATTTACAACAAAATAGATTTAAGTCCTTTATTAGTGAGAACTGATCAAGGGTAGGGGAGAAGGATAGTCCTTTAGATAGAACACAAATATGATTTGGTGATAGTATTCTCTTAGAAAGATTAATTATCTGTATGTTCTCATTACTCGAGTTTAACACCTTGGTCTCCGGGACCAGTCCTCTATCTCCTGTGCTGGTTGTTGTAATACTAATACACTTAGTAGTTACGCTTGTTTTCGGGAGGGGGGGTCGGGTCAAACCGAGGAGCGACTAGTAAGAATAGCAAGCAATTGAAGGCAGCAAGTATATACCCTCCCTCACCTCATCCCTCCCACCCTGACTCCAGACTGTCACTCACTCTCCAGTCTGTGCCGTGGTTTGCGGATTGCGTATTTGGGGGAGGCAGCATCATGTCCATGCCATGCTCACATCACGTGATGCCGGCTGCCGCCCTCAGACTTGCAGGAAAGTGAAGTGAGCTGAGTGTGCTCATTACTGCTGTGGGAGGCTCGGAGCCTGTCACCTGCCAAGTGCCCTGCCCTGTTGACAAGAAAATTACTGTCTGAGTCTGACTGTAAGGTAAGGGCACCTGGTACACAGAGAATGGCAACCTGGCATGGCAAAATATAGGGCAACCTGGTGCTGGAGCACTATGTACAAATGGATCATTGGTGTCTTAATGTGCAGTTACCCATTGTATGGATGGATTATTTATAATAATACAGTGCAAACACTTCTGCAATACAAAACATACATACTGTGCAGATGATTATAGTACTGCTTTTATATATCCACAATACAACTAGAAATATATCTGCCTTTTATAAACAAAAATACTGCATTTAGCAGTTTCTAGGTATCTTTCTGTAGCATTTATTGGAATTAAATTCAGAGGTTGTGTGTGGAGAAGCAGGTCAGTCCAAAACGTTGCATTGTTAAAGTTCATTTGAATAAAAAGTAAAAACTAGAGTAAAAGGTTATACTGTTTAGTTTATAATGTAATGTTGTTTCCCTGGGCTGGTTGGCACCCAATAGAGCACTTGCCTGGGTAACAGATTTGTGATTTGGATTTTAATATGTAAGTGCCCCATGTGCCAAGGGCATCTGCAGATAAAGCACATAGAGATCCAGGAAGGGTCTATGGGTGACAGGGCTGCATATAGTCTGTGTTTGTGATCACATCTGTATCTTATGGAAAACACCCAGTTCAGCTGCTGGAGCAGATTCCAATAAATGATGTGTTGTACTGGAATAGGAAACTGCTTAATCAGATCCTACGGATTCTATTTTAGCAAGATACAGATTGTATGTCAGGTGTATTTTGCGAGCAAATAGGTATTGTAAATACACGTCATGTAGAATTGTCTGGTAATGCAGGTTTGTTGTAGTCAGATCCACATGATTAGTATACGATTTGTATTGTTGAGACATGTCACAAGCATTTAATGTTGTAGATAGAGATCCTGATATAACATACAGCTTTAATTAAACCTTTACCCAATAGGGGGTTTTGTGCATTTAAGTTAGACAACCATGGTGGAATTTTTGATAATTTAAAAAAATATTTCCATCCTACAGCCTATTTTATGCTAAATATAAAAATCTATACACTTTAATTATTAAGCCCCCCCCCCCTGTTACCTTGAGCCTTAATGTTTTAATCTGATTTAAAGCTCTCCACTTTGGCGAGATAATGTAAGCAGTCTCGTCGGCACTGCAAGTTCCCTTAAAGGATTTTAGAAAGGCAAATTTTAGCTTTAAAACACTGTATTGATCTATGCAGAGTTCTGGAGGTGACGGAGAGACACATATATAAAAATGATCAAAAAAACAAAAACAACGTTAAGTGTTTTCTGTTCATTCCAGCAAGTTTTTGATCATCACGCTCTGATGATGAAATATTTTCCAAAACCTGGTATTATCTATGTTCACTAATTATTGTATACCTTAAAACTATAAAATAAATGGAGATTAATTAAGGCTGCTATATAGTCCGCCAAACACGTGCACACTACCTACCTAGATATTCTCTTTAACAAAGAATACCATGAGGGAGATTAAAGTCAATAGATATAAATTGGGGGGGAAAATCAAAATTTATGCTCAATCTGAATCATAAAAGAAAAAAATAAAGGTTTCCTGTCCCTGTATTTCTTCTTAAAATGCTTAATTATGCACAGGGGAAAAAAACTGCAATGTAGTTTTATTTATTTTACCAGTTTTCTTTCATTCAGATACATAAATCTTAGTTTTTCTACTCCTCCACAGCAGGTCTAGGGTGCATTTTGTGTAATTCAGAACCCTGATCCTCTATATACTGCATAATGAATACTTGATATGTGCAGGAGCTCATATATATTTAATACTAATTGGCCAAAGTAAAAGATACAATTCAAATGACTTCTCAGGGGTGTGCCCTGCAATGCAACAATAATGTATATGTTGTTACCAAAATGACAGTTTTAAATGCTTTTTAATAATTAATTTAGTATGCACTTTTTTGAAAAACAGTAACTAATTTCTTATACATTCATAAAAAAATAATTTAATATCCCTTTGAAGGGGGCAGTGTACTGCACAATTGTTTTTCCCTTAATGTGTTTCCGTTGACTTGTTATACCAGCAGCAGACCATACAATGTATGAGAAATTGCTCCTTTGGGTTTATTTTGTATGTGAAATTAATGGTTTTGTTCTTTAAAACCACAAACAATTGTAATAGATTGATTTTGCAGGGAAGTCAGATCTCATTGTTTTATCACTGTCTGTACATACAAATGCTTTCTTATCTTATATCTGTTTGTATACCAAAGCCCAATACGTAGAGAGAACAATTTGAAGTTACCTTTTTATTACTTATCTCTCCTAATCTCCACTGGGAGTCTAATTTCTTATGCTGGATAGTTTTACACAGCTTTTCTATAGCCAGTATTTAAAAAGACATGAAACCCCAATGTTTTTTTTAATTATTCAGAGCATGTGATTTGAAGCAACTTATCTAATTAGATAATAGAAGGAAATTGCAAAGTTGTTTAAAACTGTATTCTCTATCTGAATAAAAAAAAAATTAGGTGCTGAAATTTTGAAGTTTAGGTTGGGAATGAGATACCCTAGGCATTTCAAATCCTGAAATAAATGTAAATAATATGTTTGTGATCAATTTAATACACTCTTTGAAAATATGTAATGCAGGTAAACTGAATTGTTGGGAACAAAGTAAAGGGGAGAAAAAAATAAGGTACTTTGTCCCTTAAAATTGTCACTTAAATCTAGAAACTTCAGGGATTATCTGGTCATTTAATGTAAATTTCAAAAGTAAATACTGTATTCACATGGGAACAGTAAACAAATATTGCATGCAATTTAGAATTTTTCTTTTCATATAAGATCGAATACATCTACAAAGGCAAACCATCCAAAGCTTTGCAGTTAACACCTTAACAAGGCCTTATCAAAAACTCAACTTAATATTTCTTATAATGTATATATATATATTTTCCATAAAGTTTAGCAATAAAAGGGGCAGTCTAGTCAAAATTAAACTTTCATTATTCAGATATGGCATGCAGTTTTAAACAACTTTACAATTTACTTTTATCATAAAATTAGCTTTTTTCTCTTGGTATTCGTTGTTGAAAGCTAAACCTAGGTAGGCTCATATGCTAATTTCTAAGCCCTTGAATGCCACCTCTTATCTCAGTGCATGTTGACAGTTTTCCACAGCTAGACAGCGCTAGTTCATGTGCATCATATATATAACATTGTGCTCACTCCTGTTAAGTTATTTATGAGTCAGCATAGATTGGCTAAAATGCAAAAGAACTGAATAAGAAGGGCAGTCTGTAGAGGCTTAGATACAAGGTAACAACAGAGGTAAAAAGTATCTTAATATAACCGTGTTGGTTATGCAAAACTGGGTAATGGGTAATAAAGGGATTATCTATCTTTTTAAACGATAAAAATTCTGGAGTAGACTGTCCCTTTAAATGCATAAAACTTTTATGGTTTTACCTGGCTGGTTTATCAACTGGTAGAAATCCATCCACTCTTTGTCCTATGGGAAGAGGATGTCTGACTTGATTCTTGTGATGTGTTTTTAATGGGGACCAGGCATGTCCTTCATAACTTTGGGAGGAAAATGAAATCCACAGAATAAAAGCAAGAATCAGCATCTCCATCGTCTGTGATTATTCCTTAAGCGCACAAGATACTGTATTTCTCTCACTGCAATTACAATAAGAAATCGGATAGCCTTGAATTAGGATTGTGCTTCTTCTGGGTAATTACAGAACTGTTTGTAAAGCGCATTCCAGAACTGTACTAAACTGTGTATGTCTGGAAATAAATTAACATTGTTTTGTGCTATATAGTACTATGGAAAAGGCAAATCTACATCCATGTAACTTTTAGAAAGACAGGTACTACAAAACTAGAAAGTAAACTCAATTGTTTGAGCGCAATTAAAGTTAATGTGCGTCGGTTTAGTGCGACTTCAGAGAAAACACTTAAAAAATACATTACAAAGTACAGTTACACTCATAAGAACATCATATAATAACAATTATTTAAAAAAATATTACACAAAAAACTTATAAGGGCACAGTCTCAGGTGTTAGAAAAAAAGGTAGACAAGGGGCTCATATACATACTGTACATATACATGTCTAAATATATATAGTTTTATGCATGTATATATGTATTTATATGAGTATATATGTAACATAAATACATATGCACACACACACATACAGTATATAGACATACAGTATATTTAAGAACGTAGATGAAAACATGAAAAACATATTTATGCAATATTCATAATAAAGTGTTTACCTATGTATTTACTAAAATATTTCACATTCCAATGTTCTGCACATAGCAGTATTTCTAAATAGATATTCCTATATATATATATATATATATATATATATATATATATATATATATATATATATATATACCTATATATAATCCTGCATATATAGGAATCGATGTATATATTTTAACAAAATACCATCCGATATATGTAGAAATATATATTGTACCAAAAAAACATCACATATCTGTATATAAATATTTATTTATGAATAAATAGAACATATTCTGCTATGTGAAGAACATTGGAATGTGAAATATTCATATTTTTATGTCAGGTTAGAGTACTTGAGACTATGCGACAGTGTTTGCACACGAGAATGGTGTTTTTTTGCTCCATTGACCTCTATGAGGGAATATGTTATAGGGCACGCAGTATTGTAAGTTTGGTTTCTTATCAGGTTAGTGCGCAAGCAAAGACAGTTTACTTTCAACTTGTAATATGAGCGCAACCTGACGTGAGCAAAACGCTTACTTCTAGCTCAGTTAATGTGGGAGCGTTAAATAAGGCTCCACTTGTAATCTGACCCTGAATGTATAAATATGATAAGTATCAAAACACCCTCTTGATAACAGAAAGAGCTAGTAAACTTCTTATAGTAATGAAATAATTAAGGTGCATTTGAAAAACTTAAAGGGACAGTTTACAATAGAATGTTTATTGTTTTAAAAGATAGATAATCCCTTTATTACCCATTCCCTAGTTTTGCACAACCAACACAGTTATATTAATATACGTTTAACCTCTGTGATAACCTTGTATCTAAGCATCTTCTGACAGCCCCCTGATCACATGACCTTTTATTTATTATCTATTGACTTGCATTTAGTACTGTGTTGTGCTAACTCTTAAATAACTCCTTGGGCGTGAACACAATGTTATCTATATGGCCCACATGAACTATCAGTCTCTTGTTGTGAAAAGCAAATAATAAAGAATGTGATTAGAGGCTCTCTGTAGTGGCTTAGAAATAGGCAGACATTTAGAGGCTTAAATGTTATAAAGTATATTAATATAACAATGTTGGTTGTGCAAAGCTGGGGAATGGGTAGTAAAGGCATTATCTATATTTTTAAACAATAACAATTTTAGTGTAGACGGTCCCTTTAAATAGACATTCTAATGCAAGAAAATAGAAATTATAGCCTAGTTTGTTAGAGCATGTTATTCTTGTATTGTGGGTAAACACATATGTAAAGTCCCACTTGGGGTAAGCAAGCATTGCAGCCCCCTAACAGAAGAAGGATGGTGAGATTGGTGGGTACATATGATTGCTGCTATTATTTGGCTTTTCGCCTTATCCTTATTGGGAGCTACAATACTTGTGGTCCCGTAGCAGGTCTCTGTAAAAATTAAAAACATAGGCCCTGATTATAAAACTTTCTGGGCTGGTGAGATTTTATAAGAATGCTCGACAGTCCTTCTATTTTCCTGGTGGAAATATATAAAGCCACTGTTTACCGTTAAAACAGGGTGTCTCGCGAAGGGGCATATACCGAATCTTCATTTGCACAATGACAATAGTACTTTAAAAATCATAAAAAACAAATAATTTAACCATTCCCACAAAAATACTCAGGAATAAATTGTATTATTAAGGTGCATCAAAAATTGTAACAAAATTGTTCACCCAAATCATATTTTATCAAAATCGTAAAATTTGTATGCAAAATACACAGGAATAAATTGTATTAAATATGCACGGTGTAAATCATAATTTAAGTACACTGGATGTGCAAAAAAGCAAGATATTTGTACTTAAAAGTAAAAAATACAAACTGTAATTATTGGGGGGGGGTCATAAAATTGGCTGAAAATGCCAGACTTCTCCTCGGCTCTGCTGTGGCCATTGCCACGGACACAAGTGGTCCTCCTGTTGCTAGGGAAGCGGTGGTGTAACTACACCAAGGTGATGATGTCATCACCGCCCGACCTGTCTTCTGATGCCGGTCCGGATCCCTTCTGTGGCGCGAATCCTACCCTATGTAAGTGTCTCAGTCACTCTCACCTGTGCCCAAGCATAGGTGTTACTGTGTGTGCTTCTGGGTGCTGTATTACAGGTATTGTTGGATTGCTAGATCGTTACTGAAATCTGCCTGTCTGACCACTCTGCTTGCTTAACCCTTGTACTGCTAGATTGCCATACCGTTACTGAACTCTGCTTGTCTGACCATTCTATTTTGCTTTACCCCTAAACTGTTATTTTGCTGGATTGCCATATCACTGCTGAAGTTGCCTGTCTGACCATTCTATTTGTTTACCCCTGAACTGCTATACTGTTGGATTGTCTTCCTGTTGCCGGACCCTGCCTGTCTTGACCATTCTCTGCTTTCATCTTATTGCCGTGAAGGACTGTCCTGTCTGCCGTGAGTACTGCTTACCTCATTTCATAAACTCACTCTGTTCTGGGATGTTTCCTATCCTTCCACTTGACGCCGGGATAAGAAGACTGCTGGCCAAGTTTGGTCTGATAGAGAAATATCCCACGAGTATTACAGAAAATGGGCATTCCAAGGGCGTGTATGAAACTTTCTCTCAAATCCCAGTGTAATTATGTAAACATGTTTGCAGATCTCACTGTTTTTTGTCACAAATTAAAATGTGTTAAGCTTTAATCAAAATACTCAAAACACTAGTTACTCTGAAAGGAAATTCTAGGCATACAAATTTAAGGTACAGTGTACTGAAAACAGCGTAATTTGATTTGTATTAGGCATAATATTAAAGTTTAAACATACGCTAGGTTCTCCTTGAACAGGTGAAACTCGAAAAATTAGAATATCGTGCAAAAGTTCATTTATTTCACTAATGCAACTTAAAAGGGTAAACTAATATATGAGATAGACTCATTACATGCAAAGCAAGATAATTCAAGCCGTGATTTGTCATAATTGTGATGATTATGACTTACAGCTCATGAAAACCCCAAATCCACAATCTCAGAAAATTAGAATATTACATGCAATCAATAAAACAAGGATTGTACATAGAACAATTTCGGACATCTGAAAAGTATAAGCATGCATACTGTATGTACTCAGTACTTGGTTTGGGCCCCTTTTGCAGCAATTACTGCCTCAATGCGGCGTGGCATGGAAGCTATCAGCCTGTGGCTTTGCTGAGGTGTTATGGAATACCAGGATGCTTCAATAGCGGCCTTCAGCTCTTCTGCATTGTTCGGTCTCATGTCTCTCATCTTTCTCTTGGCAATGCCCCATAGATTCTCTATGGGGTTCAGGTCAGGCGAGTTTGCTGGCCAATCAAGCACAGTAATCCCACGGTCATTGAACCAGGTTTTGGTGCTTTTGGCAGTGTGGACAGGTGCCAAGTCATGCTGGAAAATGAAGTCAGCATCCCCATAGAGCTCGTCTGTGGAAGGAAGCATGAAGTGCTCCAAAATCTCCTGGTAGACGGCTGCGTTGACCCTGGACTTATTGAAGCACAGTGGACCAACACCAGCAGATGATATGGCTCCCCAAATCAACACAGACTGTGGAAACTTCACACTGGACTTCAAGCATCTTGCAGTGTGTGCCTCTCCATTCTTCCTCCATACTCTGGGTCCTTGGTTTCCAAATGAGATGCAAAATTTGCTCTCATCAGAAAAGAGGACTTTGGACCAGTGAGCAACAGACCAGGTCTATTTTCTTTAGCCCAGGTAAGACGCTTCTGACGTTGTTTGTTGTTCAGGAGTGGCTTGACAAGAGGAATATGACATTTGAAGCCCATGTCCAGGATCCGTCTGTGTGTGTCTTGATGCACTGACTCCAGCCTCAGTCCACTCCTTGTGAAAGTCCCCAACACTTTTGAATGGCCTTTTCCTAACAATCCTCTCCAGCCTGCGGTCATCCCTGCTGCTTGTGCACCTTTTTCTGCCACACTTTTCCCTTCCACATAAGTTTATATTATTGTGCTTTGATACAGCACTTTGGGAACATCCAACTTCTTTTGCAATTACCTTTTGAGGCTTTCCCTCCTTATGGTCAATGATGGTTTTCTGCACAACTGTCAGGTCAGCAGTCTTTCCCATGATTGTGATTCCTACTGAACCAGACTGAGAGACGATTTAAAGGCTCAGGAACCCTTTGCAGGTGTTATGGCTTAATTAGCTGATAGAGTGTGAGCCTAGAATATTGCACCTTTTCACAATATTCTAATTTTCTGAGATTGTGGATTTGGGCTTTTCATGAGCTGTAAGCCATAATCATCACAATTATGACAAATCACGGCTTGAACTATCTTGCTTTGCATGTAATGAGGCTATCTCATATATTAGTTTCACCTTTTAAGTTGCATTAGTGAATAAAATTAACTTTTGCACGATATTCTAATTTTTCGAGTTTCACCTGTATACTTTGTTCTTCATTATGAGCTTTTACATTGCAGAGAGCTCTCTTTATTTATATGGGAGACAGCTCGCCACTTACAGGGACAGACACTTTTTTATAGAATTCTATAAGGGCTGCCCCACAAATGTTGGACTGGACTCTAAGCTGGTGATTTTTGTAGAATCTGGCTCTCATACCCTACTGCCAAGAAGATTGCCTGTGTTCTGCATTTATAAATTTGAGCTTGCAACATAATTGACTGGGAACTAAATTGGAACAAACAGGACACTTACATTTCTTATTACAAATTAGAGAATTAGGACACTATCATTATGATCTTCAGGTATATCAGTCATTAAACTAGATAAACTAGAACTTAAATGTTGAAACACTTGATAGTGATGCTGTATAGCTGTAAAAAGCTGACTAGAAAAGATTACCTGAACATCTCTATGTAAAAAAGAAAGATATTTTACCTCAAAATGTCCTAAGTATTCACATCCCATTGTAAAGGCAAGGGAGTGAGCCTTATGCACACTCATGTTATTTCCCTATTCCGTTTAAGGAAGTTTACTATGAAATCTAATGAGACCACAGTAAAAGAGTTCATGACCTCAGCACTGTTGCTGATTTGCTGCAGTTCATTTCTTTCTTTCATTATTTTTTACATGCAGCTGGACAGCAGTTGAAGTATAACTTTTTACACAGGACTTACTCTGCTGAGCTGAGGAAATTTTGAGGTAAAATATCTTCCTTTTTTACATAGAGATGCTCAGCTTTTTACAGTTATGCTACATCACTTTCAAGTGACTTAGCATAAGAGTATTATGTTCCTTTAAGTTTCAGTTTATATGAAACTTGGCTAGTACATTCTTTTCCATAGAATTAGTTTGGCAAATCGACCCCAACGTCATACACTTTTATCATCAAACTCAGCATCCAGCATTAAAATGAAACTGTAGAAGTTCAACTTATGATTAAGACTTTCATCTCTAAAATAGTGAATAGCCTACTCAGTATCAGCCCTAGATAATTTTCCTAACATATTCTGCTCAACCTCTTTATTGCTTTGTACACTGTTGACCACCTGCTACTTCTGAAGCCTCTCCAGTCTCAGGGTACAATAGGCTTGCCACCTGCCCCGGTTTCACCGGGACAGTCTCGGTCTGGGACTGTATGTCCCATGTCCCAGATCTACCGTCAAATGCCCCAGGCTAAGAGCTCCCCTGGGGCTGGCACAGCAGTGAGCACAGATGGAGAAAAATTTAGCTGGCCAGGGGAGCTCTTAGCACGGCGGGAGGAGAGACAGAGCATGCCTGCTGTAGTATGTGGGAGGGAGCAAGAGGAGGGTCATGTGCACGTCAATTTATCGCTGTGCTGAGCCTGCGCTGCACAGCTGTGAGTATGCTTAGATTAGCGCCATTAGCACTGTGAAGTGCTCGGAACTCGTAGCAACAGCTGCAGAGGAGACAAGACAGTCAAACAGCAGAGGTTTAGAGGTGCGTGCAGCCGGTGACCGGTCCCATAACTAACAGCACCTCTGTGATAATCGACCATGTTTGATTGCCAAGTCTAGAGGTGTACTACAAATACAAACACGTTTCATGGAGACTAGCTTCCTACTGTGGCTTAGATATATATATATATATATATATATATATATATATATATATATATATATATATATATATATATATATATATATATATTATATTTATAATATATAATATATATATATATATATATACATCTATATATTATATATTTATAATATAATGTACATATATTATATATTTATAATATATATTATATATATATATATATATATATATATATATATATATTATATACATATATATATATATATATATATTATATAACATATATATATATATATATATATATTTGATTTCATATTGAATTTACAGCTGTGAGAAGCCACGCCCCAAACCACACCCAAGACACGCCCCTCCACCCCCATTTAGAAAGTGTCCAGGAATCTTCTAGACAAAAGGTGGCAACCCTAGGGTACAACCATCCAAGTACAGTAGGGTCAGCACAACACCTAACGGCAACTGCCACAACAATGTATATAGAGTAGGTGCAACACCTTGCAGACCTCCCTCTAAAGGCCTCTAAAGTATATAGGTACCAAAGAGCTGAAGGTGGCACCTTTAAACAAGCAAACTTTATTTGACTAGCAACGTTTCGGGAAGCCTGTCCCTTTCTCAAGCTTAGGGTACAACCATGCCATGGTTTAACTATTTCTCATATTTCAAACAGTTGCCTTTAAGGGACACGAAACCCAAATATTGTCATTTTATTTAGATAGAGCATCCCATTTTAAACAACTTTCAAATATACTTCTATTATGTAATTTGCTTTATTTGTTAAAAATTATACCTAGGTAGAGAAGCAGCAATGCACTACTGTGAATTAGCTGATAAATGGTGGCTGCACACATAACTTGTGTAATTGGTTCACGCCATGTGTTCAGCTAGCTCCCAGTAGTGAATTGGTTCTCCTTTAACAAAGGATACCAAGAGAGTAAAGCAAATTTGATAATAGACATAAACTGGAAATTTGTATCTGAATCATGAATGAAAAAAAAGTGTGGTTCATGTCCATTTAAAGGGGTATTTAAGTAATTTCTCTTTGTTTTATCTAAAATGGGGCATCTTTAGCATAGTTACCCGCCACTAATTAAATGATTTTTATCGACTGAACAGAAATTAAAATGCAGTGTTATTATTGCAGTTTCACTTTATCTACTTCCAGTTTTGATAATGTCATGTTAGATGTTTTCTAAGTGAGGAAAAAGATCCACAACTTAAAAAGGGGGTGCTCAACTTCAAATATTAGAGAAATATCAGAGGATATAAACAAAATATAGATGTGATACACAAAAAAAGTATAGTCCCAATAATCCAAGTGGTTCAGTAAGGGATCTTGGCCGCTCTCTGTGACACAGCCTAGCAAACGGATGAAGTTCCTAAAAAAGGACATAAACAGAGGTGCCTCCTAGTGCAATATCATCAAGGTATGGCGACAATAACAAAGAATCAGTCCCACTCACTTGAAGTTATGCAAACAATTGTGCTTAAAGTGCAGACTTTGGGGCATATCTATCAAGATCCGTATGGAGCTTGAAGCCCTGTGTTTCTGGTGAGCCTAAAGACCGCTGCTCCATAACCTGTCCGCCTACGACCGGGTTGATTGACACCCCCTGCTAGCGACCAATTGGCCGCGAATCTGCACGGGGCGGCGTTGCACCAGCAGTTCACCAAAGAATGCTCGCCAGCCCTATTTCCCTGGTGGAATGATCTAAAGCCACTTTTTACCCTGAAAACAGGGTGTCTCGCTAAGGGGGTATACTGTATTTTCATATGAAATGTGCACAACAAAATTCGTATTTTAAGCATCATACAAAACAAATAATTGAACCATTCACTCAAAATTAGCAGGGACAAATTGTATTGTTAAGGTGCATTAAAAATCGTAAAAAAAAAAAATCTTCACCGAAAATCGTATGTTAACAAAAAAGTTAAATTTGTATGTAATTTACACACGAATAAATCAAATTAAATATGCAAAAATCACACAGAAATTCGAACTTATAAATACAAAATGCAAAGCGTAATTGTTGTTTTTTCGTAAAATGGGCTGAACATAGGCGTTCTGTGGGCGTATATGAAAATGTCTCTCTAATCCCAGCGTAATTCTATAAAGATTTTCGCACTGCAAATATCACAGTTTTTTCTCGCCAACTAAAAGGTGGCAAGCTTTTCTCAAAACAATACGAACACTTATAACTCCAATAGAAAAACAAATGCATACTAAAATATAGGCGAATGTAAGATGCTCTATGCAGAAAGCAGCATAATGTGGGCTATATTGGCTGCATGATTTTAATTTTAAAGTGCTCCCCCTGCTCCCTGCTAAAGTGCGCACTAAGGAGCGAAGTGTCCCTATCCAGCGAGCTTGTTTACTTTTAATAGGAGCCATCTCGCCACTCGCAGGGACTGCCCCTTTTTTACGATCATTGCACCTGGGCAGCCCTGCGAGAGTCAACGAGAAAAAGTAGGTTCGAGCTGGCGAAGATTATATCATCGAGCCCCTAGACTATCTAAGGAGTACTGGAATAATATACTTTATAAAATACAGCACAAACTTGTAGAATATATACCCCACAGAGTTAAAGCTGTCATTAAGGTAATGACTTTACAATATGTTTCACTTTTATTAGTGGAAATGATGTATTATTTGCTGTTTTTTCAGATTAACAATGTTCCTTTAATAATAACTGCTGTGCAGTGCTGCTGTTGCCTTGGTAACCACTTTGCTAATCTCAGACCCTTCTCTTCAATAAGCAAAATGACAAAAGCTTCCCTATAAGACTGAGAAGTATATGGATCTGCTGCTGTGCTGTCTTTCACACTGGGTAGTTGTAGATGTATTAATAAAGTGAGGTGTGACATGAGGAATCTTGCCAGTTCCCAGCGCCACCCATGAGCCATTTCTCCATATTGACACTGTCCAAGCTTGCACAGAGCATGTTTAGTGACAATAAAGTTTTATAATATCAATTAGGAGGTGTAAGATGAATGGCATCATGTGTAGTGTTGACATACAAATGTCAACACTACACAGTATGGAAAGGATGAAACATGCCCTTTTAGAAAGAACTATTGCAAAATTGTATATGTACAGTATGTAATAGGCTCCTCCACAAATATGACTTTGTTGTAAGTAAATCCCCTTAAAAGACAAATATTTTTTACTTATTTTTACCTTAGTATTAAAAAGGTGACACTTTATATGTTGTAGAACATTTTCAGAGCTACAAATGTCTATTTCCCTTATTTATGTTTAAATATTTTTATTAGAAAAAAAAAAAAGAGAGAAAATAGGAAAAAAGGCCAAGACCCCACATAGGGGTTGTTTGATATTATAGTATCATACAAATATATAAACAAAGAGAAAATGAAGTACCAAAAAGAAAAAGAAGGGAAGCAAATTGAACCCTTCACCCATACATATCCTGTATATAACAATCTTACACATCAAATTTTATGAAAACTCTCTATACTCTCTACTGCTCTATATAAGCCACATGTTGATTCCCACATCTTCACATTATAATTAATATCCACAAGTGTCCCCTAGCTTCCAACACTGCAAGCTACCATCACTGCTCTATGTATTTCCCTTATTTAAAGGGACAGTAAACACCTTATAATTACATCATTTTTCTGCAGTCTTCCAATAGATTTCTTTATTTGGAGGAGACTATTAGGATTGAAAGATGATAGGGTTTGATGCTGTCATTGTGTTATAATCCACAGTTTGGTTGCAGCAGAAATGATAAGATAACAAACTGAAAATTAGAAAGAGATTTGTGGCAAGGATAGACTTGTGAAGCCTCCATGTGTTCAATTTTCATGCTTAAATGACAGAAAAAGGGGGCAAAATAAATAATGAAAGTATATTGCAAAGTTGTTTTACTAAGCATAATTAAGGTGTTTACTGTCATTTTTCATTGAAGAAAATATGTTTTTTGAGCAAATGGAAGCCTTCAAATATAGCTGCTTTGTATTTCACCTTCATGAGAGATGATTTACAATAGTGAAACTCTTGGCAGGGCCCTCTATCCTTTTGTCGCTCACCTTGCATATTTTAAACTATGTCTTTAGCACTGCAAAATCTGCTGGCGCTCTAAAAATAGCTGATAATAATAATAATGATGCCACTGACCTAAAGGACAAGCATAAATAAAAAGAGAGAGCTTGTTCTCTGGCTAGTTACCACCCAAGAAGCAGCCTCTTTTTGCTCATCATGTGCCTTTCACAGAGAAGAACTTTCCTGAAGCATATCGGTCTGATCCTGACTTCATAGTACATTCCAGCCCTGAAATACCAGGCAATCCCTCTCTGAACAAGAGAAACAGCAAAACTCCAGACGTTTCGGCCTATTGTGGGACTCGTTAGTGAGGTTCAGCCATATATCTAGGCACACTGAGCAACAGGTCCATGTCTGGATTCCCACATCACACTTAGGGAGACTTCCCTAAGTGTCATAATTTGCATAAATAAAAAGAGAGAAGTGCTCAACCTGGGAACGAACAATAGCATAATAGCTTGTTCTATGGCTAGTTACCAACCAAGAAGCAGCCTCTTTTTTCTTAACATGTGCCTTTCACAGAGAAGAACTTTCCTGAAGCATATCAGTCTGACTTAACAGTACAGTCCAGCCCTGAAATACCAAGCAATCCCTCTCTGAACGAGAGAAACAATGACAAGCATTACAAAGGAGCTACTTATTTGGAGACAGATTATGAGTGGAGCACAAATGTTTGCATGCGCACGATAAGGGGTTTCACTCTCGTATTACGAGTTGAAAGTAAACTTAAGCGCAATCGTGATTTACGCTAGAATGATTACAGCGTCCTCAGTGCTCTGGTCAACTGTTTTGTGAAACTAAAAAGTTTCACAAAATACATGAAATATACATTACAAAGTACATTTACTCTCATAATAACACCATCTAATAAAAATTATTTTAAAAAAAATATTGCATACAAAAGTTATAAGGGCTCAAAGATATGAGATCTCAAGTGTTAGAAAAAAAAAAAGTCAGGCAAAGGGCTTTAACATAGAGATACATACATATACATCTCTAAAAATGTATATGTATGTGTATAAATATATATATATATATATATATATATATATATATATATATATATATATATATATATATATACTGTATATGTGTGTGTGTACATATGTATTCATGTATTTATTAGTGTATATATGTATTTAGAGACATATATACACATATAAATACATAAATACATATGTACACACACACACACACATATATATATATATATATATATATATATATATATATATATATATATATATATATATATATATATATATATATATATATATGTACATTGGAGCCCTTTGCTGTCAAGTAGATGAAAACATGTAAATACATATTTTTGCAATATTCATTTTTAATAAAGTATTTTACTGTGTATTTACTGGAAATATTATACATTTCAATGTTCTGAAAATGGGGAATACATAGTAACATAGAAGATGAGGTTGAAAAAAGACCGAAGTCCATCGAGTTCAACCTATACAAATCTAAAATATATACAAAAAGCTCCAGTTAAGCTTAAATAATCCCACTAAAAGGTGACCCATTTAATACTAGCAATCATATGCATGAATTTTGTTTATAGACAGAAATGTATCCAAATAATTTTTAAAATGTATCTAGGGTATTGGCATTCACTACCTCCTTTGGTAATGAGTTCCACAATTTTATTGCTCTTACAGTGAAAAAACGTTTTCGTTGCAGGAGATTAAATCTCCTTTGCTCCAACCTTAAATTGTGACCTCTGGTCACAAACAATTTTCTTGGAATAAACAGAGCTTCTGCCATCTCTGTATATGGGCCTTGAATATATTTATATAAAGTAATCATGTCACCTATTAAGCGCCTTTTTTCTAAAGAAAACAGGCCCAGTTTGGCTAGCCTCTCCTCATAGGAATAGGAATAGGGCAAAATGTTCTATGTATATATAAATATATATATATATATATATATATATATATATATATATATATATATATATATATACCCTCCATGTGTATCTGCACTCACAATGTCATATAGTCAGCAACCAGGGTGCCAGATCAGTATTATTCACAGCGATCTTCAACAAAGGACTGCACTCACTGGGTTTCCAAAAACATTCTTATTTATTAGGTAACGTTTCGGGATTCACAGATCCCTTCCTCAGACCAGAACAAACATACAACTCAACATAGTGATCTATAAATACTTTAAGCCACACCCACCACCAAATCAAAACAGTGAATTGCGCCAAAAATAGGGTTGTCATGGTGATAACCCCTATGTATCTCAGTGTAACCAAACTACTAATTCCAAAAAGATCAACTACAATTCAGTAGTGTACAGATGCTAGCATAATCATATGAGTCATTATATATGTTACTTTAATAAATACTTATAAGACATCTATGAGTCCCTGTTCAATCCTAATTTATATCATTAGATTAGTGGCAAAGGTAAATTAAATGGTATCATAGTTAATATCAAGCATTCAATCACATAGGGTAATTCTATACCTATTAGTTTCTAGCATGAATATAAATAGCAATATTCAACATGCAGTTACAGCGGTAATACAGATGTGTCAGATCATATCCGAAATATATTACTCACTCAGCATAATGAATTAGTGTTGTTGGTCCGTTATAGATTTTATGACAATGTGGGCCCTCCAGATTATGTTAGCGGTATTGGATGTACAAATGTCAACTCATGTTTATACCATATGTGCACACAAGCATTATGTAGGTATCTGCCATCATATCTTCTGAGGCCTAACACAAAGAAAAGGCACTTACTTTCTATTAGCACATGTCCTAAGTGATGTATAGGTAGGATTGTATCTGATCCTGGTATGAGACGCGCCCCCAGTGAACAGCTCCTGTGTCAATAGTGTCCGTTAGCCTAGCGCATGGCTAATTAGCATACGCCGATGACGTATGCGTGTGTGTTCACGCGTAGTCACGGTAACCCTGTTGCCATCTATGCATAGCTAGTTTACAGTCCACATCGGTTATTGCGCTTATGCGAGCTAGGGGAAAATTGTTCAAAGCTGAGTCATATTTCAACAGTCCCATTTTATAGCGCCATAACTTAGTGTTTAAAAAGGACAAAAATAAGGTGTATATACTAAATGGTGTAATCTGTCCTATTCGGTGCCATGATCTTTGCACAGTCCCATAACTGTCATACAGCAATTGTTAGCGATGGGGAGAGATGCATATATATTAAGTATTATACTGTATTCCTACCATAATGCTAACATGTGTGGTGGCAGATTATACACAACAGGGTAATCCATATTGCATTTAAATATAGAGAAAGTATACAAACATATAGACCTATGTTTAAGTAATAATAGTAAAGCCTAAAACCTTGTGCTTGGACCCTCAGGTATCCATACAGTAGAACCTCAAATTCTATCATTGGTTCACTGTTATAAGTGGCAATCAAAGTTAATCACTGACAACCTTAGCTTATTAACAGAGGCGAGTTATTAGTGTAACATTGGTACTCTAGACATTCATTGGTCCAACCACTCAGGTAATCCATGTATTTGGTTTTTACCCATTTATATAGGTTCCACAACCAGACCTTCAACCAGTCCCAGAGTATCTGGGGTACCCTTCCATAACCCATATGCCATGTACTAATGTGGCCTGCATGCCCCCGTGTGTTGCCATCATATGGGTCCAAACAGTACTCATGGGTGGGTCCCACCAAGTGTGTGTCATACTAGAGCATATGACCCTCACTGGTTAGTTAACCACCTAGAGTAAAATGAAGCAGGGTCACATTGGTGCGTAATACCCGTGCCAAAGTCCAGCCATTATTTGTGTCCCACAAAAGTGGGTGTAGGTGTGTCATCACACAAGTAGGCTAGGAGGTAATAAGATAATATTCTTATCACAGGAAGCAGCGCCAGTCATTAGACATATTCAGGCCATTAGGGTGCAGGGTACCAAGTCTATGAATCCATCTGGACTCCATCCGGAGTAGGGTTGTATCCCTATCTCCGCCTCGTTTGAGAGCTGGAACGTGGTCAATTAAGATAAACCTTAGGTCAGTAACTTTATGTTGGGCCAAGAGAAAGTGTCTTGCCACAGGTTGGTCCGATGTTCCTTTATCCAAAGCGATCCTTATTGCAGATCTGTGATTAGCCATCCTCAGTCGTGCGTTGTCCGTCGTCTTTCCAACATAAAATTGGCCACAACAGCAGCTTAACAGGTAGATCACATGGGTAGTTGTACAGGTAATGAAGTGTCTTATTGTGTACTTCTGAGTCGTGTGCGGGTGTCTAAAAACTTTACATGGGATCATTCCACTGCATGTAGTGCATCCCAGGCATCTATAACAGCCTTTCTTCTTGGTTTTAAGCCATTGTTCTTTCATATAGCATTGTTGTGGGTCTGTGGACATGAGTAGGTCCCTAAGGCTCCTTCCACGTCTGTATCCCATTATGGGGGGATCCATATGTTCAAAAGGTAATCCAGGATCTGTCGCTAGGATCTCCCATCTCCTTCTGATATCCTGTGCCATCCTCTCCTTCCCTTTATTGTAGGTGGTGGTAAATATCATCCTCTCTTTTCCAGTCTGTTCCAAACGGTTGGCCTTGTTTCCCTCCTGGGTGGTCACTTCATCTATGACACTTCGAATAAGTTCCATTTTATATCCTCTTTGTAGGAACTTTTCAGTCATCATTTGTAGTTGTGTTTCACGGTTAATGGTTTCAGTGTTGTTTCTTAATACCCGGATCATTTGTGACTTTATGATTGCCTTTCTAGTGTGTGGAGGGTGGTTACTGGTTGCTTCAAGTATTGAATTCCTGTCTGTGGGCTTGGTATAGAGAGTAGTAAATAGTTTGTCCTGTTTTTTATAGATTCTGAGGTCTAAAAAGTCAATGCAGTTTTGATCATACTTTAGCTCAAATTTAATAGGCGACTCAATTGCGTTCAGTCCTGTTACCCAATCATTCAATGAGTCCTCTGTGCCCTGCCATATTAGAAAGACATCATCTATGTACCTTTTATAGTGTCTTACTGTATCTATGTTATACACGTCTATGATGTCACGCTCATAGTGTTCCATGTAGAGATTAGCATATGATGGGGCCATATTTGACCCCATTGCTGTCCCCATGAGTTGTTGGTAAAATGTGCTTTCAAAGCGAAAGTAATTAAGGGTCAAACATTTTTCCAGTAGATCAAGAATCAGAGAGATTGGAGGTCCCACATAGGGGAATCGTGTCAGAGCCAATGCAACCGCCTTTAGTCCATCAGTGTGGGTGATGACAGTGTACAGACTTCTCACGTCCATGGTGACCAAAAGGTCATTGTTGCCAATCTCATCCACGGTGTTTAGTATGGTAATGAGATCACCAGAGTCCCTAATGTAGGAGTCCATTGATCTTACTAGGGGCTGTAGGAGGGCGTCAATAAATATTGCTAGGGGTTGCAGCAAGGACCCTCTAGCTGACACAATTGGCCTCCCTGGAGGGTTTTTTTGGTCCTTGTGTATCTTGGGTAAAGTATACAAAATTGGATGAATGGGGAACATAGTGTTGAGGAAATTATATTCATCCAAGCTGATCCAGTTCAGCTGGCGTGCTTCAGACAATACACTCTCAATATCCCTTTTGAATTCATTAGTTGGATCTCTGGTAAGTTTTTTGTAGGTCTTATGATCATCTAGTTGGCGGAGTATTTCCTTGCGATACTGGTCATAGTTCATTACTATAATTGCTCCTCCCTTGTCCGCTGGGCGAATGACGATCTCAGTGTCATTGGATAGTGATTTAAGTGCCATTCTCTCTGCTCCATTCAGGTTGGGTCTGTGTTTTATACATTCCAGTTCCTTGGTGTCGTTTCCAATCATTCTGGTGTAGGTTTTAATACTTGATCCACAGGCTTTAGTTTCAAATTTGCTCTTTGGTTTAAATCGCTTTATTTCTTTTTCCATGTGGGTGTCCTTAAAATGTTCCTTTAATTTCAAGTTCCTTTGGAACCTGTGTATGTCTAAAAAGTTTTCAAAATCATCATTGGTAAATGTGGGGATGAAAGTCAGACCTCTATTTAACAGGCTAACTTCACCCTCATTTAAAGTTCTGTTACTTAGATTGATGACAATGTCAGGGTTTTTTATCTTGGGGGTCGGGGGGGTCTTCCGTCCACAATAGTTCCCCCTCCTCGGGTGCGGCCTCGGCCTCGGCCTCCTGTTCTTTCTTGGTATCTCGTTGTAACCCCTAAAAAAGGTGTCTGTGATACTGTTGGTGTTTGATTCTGATATTGCTGGTCATTGCTACCAGTCTCATTGTCAGAGCCTGAGCTGCTATCAATTGTGTTGAGGTATCTAGATCGGTAATTGTGTTGTCTTCTCTGTCTCTGTGGTCCTCCTTGGTTGTTCCCATGTATCCATGCATAGATTCTTTTGTCTTTATAATCATTGTCCACTGTGTAGAGTTTCTGGTTTTTAAATGCCACTAGTTCCTTTTTGTATTCCGTGACCTGTTTTGTGATTTTCTCAATCCAAGGTTCACCTGTGTCAGTCTGTAATATCTGTAATTTATGGGTATTGAACTCTTTTATTTCATCCTTCACAGTAGCCAGGATATTAGTGCATTCTTCAATTACAAGCAGCATTAAATCCAATGAGCATTTGTTTAGTATTTGGCACCACCGTAGGCAAAAGTTTTTATTATTCCTCCCAATGGTTGGCTGGTTCCTTATCCTAAATCCCCTAGGGATCTTGCTTTTCTTATAATACTTTGATAGATATATTGTGTGCAGCTCAAGGTCAATTTCCCTCTTTTTGAGTCTCATTAGAGTGTTATAGATAGTTTGTGAGTTCTCAACCTGTTCAGCATCTGTTGTCTCTGAGTCCATGTATATAAAGGTATAAATATATATTTTACAAAAATACCATCATATATATATATATATATATATATATATATATATATATATATATATATATATATATATATATATATATATATATATATATATATATATATGTATTTATGAATAAATAGAACATACTCTGTTATGTGAAGAACATTGGAATGTGAAATATTAATTTTTTCCTGTCGGGTTAGCACACTTGAGAAAATGCAATGGGGTTTGCGTGCGAGTAGGGTGTTAGGTTTTTCACTTTTTTCTCTCCATTGACTTCTATTCGGGAATACATGAACGCACACGCAATATTCTAAGTTTAGCTTTTTGTGCTTGTTGAGTTAGCACACAAGCAAAAACAGTTTACTTTCAACTTGTAAAATGAGCACTACCCGACGCGCACAAAAGCGTAATTGTAGCACACTCTGCAATCTGGCCCTTAGTTTTTTTTAACATGCTTATATAGTTCGTTGAGTAAGCTTTTTTTCTACTACCCTAAAAAGGTTACTTTACCTGTTATTTTAACAGAATTCTCATCTATCTCTCATGTCATTATCTATCCCCCCCCCAACATTTTTACAACAATTTTTAGGGTTCATAAATGACTACAAATGCTTTATTAAAGATTATGCATTGATGACCGATCCCCTCACACCTCTTACTAAGAAGGGAGCATCCATGAAAATTGTGGTCTGATGCTGCTGACAAAGCCTTTCAGCGACTGTTTTAAATCATCCAGACCCCTTGCAACAGTTTGAGGTGGATTACAGAGTAGGAGCAGTTCTTTATCAGAGAAACTCCCAAACTGGACAAATTCATCCTGAAGCATATTTTTCTAAAAAAATGATCTTTGTTTTTGACCCCTCATTTTGGATTTCCCTTACTTTTGCCTGACCTGTGGATTTTAACATTTTGCCTGTTTACCGAGTCTGCTTACTGCCTCCTGCTTTTGTAACCCTTTTGTCTGATTTGATCCTCCTTCCTGCCTGTTTTAGACTATGGTTACTGCCTGCTGCTTTTGTACCTATTACCATGATCTGGAACCTGACCTTGGCTACGTATAACTACTGTTGGCATTTTCCTTTGGCTGCTTTTCCTTGCTATATCTGCAATATCCCTATGCTGGATATCCTCTGCTGGTCTTATTCTGAGTGCTCTAGGTATTTCTGTATCCTGCTAAAACCTTCACCTGGTGCCAACTGGTGGCCAGAACAGTTACAAAAGGGTAACGCTTGTTATAGGGACTTAGGTGCCTGACAGAAAGATACAGTCTATCTGTGTTGATTAGTAGATGCTGTAATCAGCATGCTAAAGTCACGCTTAAAAAAACATTGTCCCACAAAACCTCAGCAGGGGTATGGTTGGAGGCCAAAGTCTCCTCAGACTGTACTTCAGAGAATAGGGGCTATATCAATTGTAACCAAAATCAGTCCACTTTAAAAAGAAAACTTGGGAGAGTCAAAATCTCTAGCATTAAAGGTGTGATGTCTCAAAACTCACAAGATATTCAGTGGATTAAATGAAAGTCAGGAGCAGCCTGTCACATTGTGATCACCCGTGGCCACCACCTGGAAGTGCCCTTCACATCCTATTTAATTAAGGTCAAACTGTAGGTTGGTCTATGGTAACCCCTCCCTTATACCAGCTTCCTTCAGTAATATATTTTCATTATTTATTTTGCTTCCTTTTCATGTAATTTAGCTTTGAAAATGAAAACAGATCAATTTCTAACTCTCAGACCTTGCAAAGCCCCCCACAGACTACTCAAGGCTATAACCCTGCTACATATTTGTCTCTAATTGGCTTTAACTTATAACAAAAGCAAAATAATTCACTTCTGCAGACTAAAGACCAGATTGGCTCCTCCAAATAAGGCAAATGTGGGTGGAGTTTGGCTATTAAAAATTGTAGTAAAAAGGATGTTAATTTAAATTTAAAAAATTAAGACTTGGCTGATATGGTGTTTACTGTCCCTTTAAGAAATGCCTCATTACAGTCAACCTACCACATCTATCCCACAACCCCCACACATACAATGGGGGCCCCAACACCTTAAACCCCCCCCCCCACACAATATTATATTTGTAATGACTGCAAGAAAAAGCACTCAGTAGCAAAAAAGGGACATAGTAGTTTTTATACTTAAAGGGACAGTAAAGTCAAAAGTAAACTTTCATGATTCAGATAGAACATGCCATTTTAAACCATTTTCTAATTTACTTCTGTTATCAATTTTGCTTTGTTGTCTTGGTATCTTTTATTAAAGGTTTATAAGGGCTCAGGAGTGTGCACGTGTCTTTAGTATTCTATGGCAGCAGTGTTTTGCAACATTATTTGTAGCTTTGTTATACAATGTTGCAAAACACTGCTGCCATGGAATTACTAAAGACATGTGCACACTCCCGAGCTCTTATGAGCACACCTTTTACTCTTTAATAAAAGATAACATAAGAACGAAGAAAATTTGATAACCAAAGTAAATTGGAAAGTTGTTTAAAATGTCATGCTCTATCTGAATCATGAAAGTTTAATTTGGACTTTACTGTCCCTTTAATCATTTTACCTTCTCCATACAATTGTGCCTTTTTTGTTTTGTGTATTTTTGAGCATTACATCTCTCATCTATATTAGTTATAACAATTCCCATTCACACACTTACTACTTTAAGGTAACAGCTTGATAAACAGTTCTTTAGTTAACCATTTTATTTTTTAATAATAACATTTGACTTAATTAAACTTATAAAGCTGCTGTTTTTTTATAACAATTAAAAGGCAAACTCTGTATTTAGAAGCAACCTTTTTAAATATTACAATGCAGTGTTTGCTGGCTTTGCCTCTGACTCGTTTAAAAACCCAATCCATAAAAAATACCACATAAATGAAAAAAATATATGAGCAAAAAACAAATAGAAAATGTGTAAATCTTTTGCTACATTGTAGAAGTCACTTAGATGTTAGAACTTAGTTTTGAACATCAATACAAATTCAATCAACCGATCAATAAATTAAATTCTAAGCTTTCATGTTTTAAAAATATAGTAAATATAATCTATTGCCAATAGAGTTTAATTTTAACCAGTAAATGTGAGTTTTGTACATTGACTGTTCAAATTGTTCTTTAAAAATCACTATTAAAATAACAATAACAAATTCAAACTCCTGAGACCTCTGAAACAAATACATAAGTATAATTTCAACCCTTGCTGCCTCCACCAAATAAAAAAATTACTAGTCTACTGTTGTAATATATATATATATATATAAAGAAGCAAAATAAATGGCACACACTAATGTCGCAACCACTCGGTGCACTGCAGATAGGGG